>NC_139993.1:61900307-61942807 GCF_964263955.1 Coregonus lavaretus | reverse complement strand
GACAGACAGACAGACAGACAGACAGCGAGACAGCGAGACAGAGAGGCAGACAGGCAGGCAGGCAGGCAGGCAGGCAGACAGGCAGGCAGACAGACAGACAGACAGACAGACAGACAGACAGACAGACAGACAGACAGACAGACAGAGAGAGAGAGAGACAGACAGAGAGACAGACAGCGAGACAGACAGACAGCGAGACAGACAGACAGCGAGACAGAGAGGCAGACAGACAGGCAGACAGACAGACAGACAGACAGACAGATATTCTGTTAGGTGGGAGGCAAGAGACTAGAGCTGCTGTATATCTCACTGCTGACAGAAGCTCTGATTGATAAGAGGAGTGTGTTTGTGCGGCTGTGCTGTGCTTTGCCAAGTTACCCTGAATGTGTCTTCTTTACTTTCCTGAGTGTGTGTGGTTGTGTTATATTGGGCTTTCGACACTGTGTGTGTGTGTGTTATGTAACCTATGTAGGGGATGTTTTGGGTATGTGTGTCTGGCAGAGTTGCTGACAGGCAGCCTGCAGCCACCAAATGCCACCAGGGAGCAAATATAGCCCTGTATAACTCCCAGGCAGACCCTACACACACACAAACAATCTGAAAGCAACAGCAACAGACAAAGTGCAGAGAGACAGAACGGTGGGGAGAGGAGAAGAGAGACGGGGGGGGAGTCACGACCCGTGGCCTAGCAGGGAGCCACGACCCATGGCCTAGCAGGGAGCCAGGACCCATGGCCTAGCAGGGGGCCAGGACCCATGGCCTAGCAGGGAGCCACGACCCATGGCCTAGCAGGGAGCCACGACCCATGGCCTAGCAGGGAGCCACGACCCATGGCCTAGCAGGGAGCCAGGACCCATGGCCTAGCAGGGAGCCACGACCCATGGCCTATCAGGGAGCCATGGCGTAGCAAGGTGCCAAGATGCCAGTGGAGGTTGAGAGCAGTGGAGAGGCGGGCTAAGGCAGGCCAGCCAGGGCTGATTTTAGCCTGGGCTGGGTTAGGCTGGAGGGGTGCTCTATCGCTGTCCGGGCTACTCCTCCACAGACAGACAGACAGACAGACAGACAGACAGACCGGGCACACAGGGCACGGTGTCGCAACAGGAGAGCTCATTAAACCAGCCTGCAGCTCAGCCCACCTCTCACTCTCGGCCTGCATGGGCCCTACTCTTACCCAGCACACACAGTATGTCCTCTGTCAATGAGACTGAGAGTGACTAATACTCCTCACAGTGAGGTGACAGTGACGTTGTACTCTAGTACTGTACTGTCAACCCGCTGTGAGAGTCTGTCTGTAGGTAGAGAGGTGGAGGAGACTGGGAGGCCAATGACTCATTGAACAGAGAGAGAGAGAGAGAGAGAGAGAGAGAGAGAGAGAGAGAGAGAGAGAGAGAGAGAGAGAGAGAGAGAGAGAAGTGAGTGATTGCGTGTGTTTATGTGTGTGTGTGTGTGTGTGTGTGTGTGTGTGTGTGTGTGTGTGTGTGAGGGGGGATAGTGATACCCCTCCAGTCCAGTTGTCCCAGTTAAACTGTATATATTAAACTGAGTCGGGACACAGGCTACAGAGAAAAGATAAGCTCCCTCCCTGTTTCAATAGGACTTATCATATTTAATGAGAAAGGACTAGTGGCTGACAACACAATAGCGTGCGTAGCAAGTACCATAGAAAACAATAGTAGAAAATATAATTATCCTACAACATGGACCATGGCAAATACTGACTGGCTGAAAATGGAATGAGATTTTTCATATATTTATTTTGATCTAGACAGTTTGTT
Organism: Coregonus lavaretus; assembly: GCF_964263955.1. Taxonomy (NCBI): domain Eukaryota; kingdom Metazoa; phylum Chordata; class Actinopteri; order Salmoniformes; family Salmonidae; genus Coregonus; species Coregonus lavaretus. The sequence continues at coordinate 61,941,032 of NC_139993.1, read as the reverse complement.
CTTTGGATTTCCTCATATTGTACATTAAATCAATAATCCCACTATAACATATAGGAGAATCAAATGTCTTTCACTTTAGACAATTTTAAAGACATGCTAGTATATTTTTTATCTCCTGCTTTGGGCTGGATGTGTCAATGTGTAGTTCCAAACATGCATAATCTATGAGCAGAATTACTGTCTTACCTCAATTAGCCACGAAATCCCTAGTTTGAAAGCAACTGTTTTCTGGAAGCTGTGAAGCGCCATTTTCCCTAAATTTACCTCAGCGTGGGCCAGCCCCCTAGCGATTCGATTTTCAGCCAATGAGCTTCAGCCCCTCGCCATTTGAGTGACAGCTAGCAAGACGCGCGCACACACACAGTTTGGCGAGAGAGACAGCAATGACGTGGTGCACATACAGTATCTACATATGTGTGACGTAGTACGCAATTTTCGGGGACCAGTTTTGACTCGTGGGTGCTACTTTCAGAACTACTGGCTAAAAAAGTATACAAAAGTACCGGATAATATCTTTAAGTTGGCTATGCTTTTAATAGATGTCATCTTTCATTGTACTGTAGTGCAGCATTAAGACACACCTTATTCTGGTATTTCTATCTCTAAAAACTACACACAAGGTGGAACCATAGAGTATATATAGAATTAGTTGTAATTCTTCTGGTGGAACAAGGGATGGCATCACAAACGATGGGGGAAGACCAGTGTTACAGAACCACTACCCCCTCTAACCACTACCCCCTCTAACCCCTATCCCCTCTAACCCCTATCCCGTCTAACCACTATCCCCTCTAACCACTATCCCCTCTAACCACTATCCCCTCTAACCACTATCCCCTCTAACCACTACCCCCTCTAACCACCATCCCCTCTAACCACTATCCCCTCTAACCACTACCCCCTCTAACCACTACCCCCTCTAACCACTACCCCCTCTAACCACTATCCCCTCTAACCACTATCCCCTCTAACCACTATCCCCTCTAACCACTACCCCCTCTAACCACTATCCCCTCTAACCACTATCCCTCTAACCACTATCCCCTCTAACCACTATCCCCTCTAACCACTACCCCCTCTAACCACTACCCCCTCTAACCACTACCCCCTCTAACCACTACCCCCTCTAACCACTATCCCCTCTAACAACTACCCCCTCTAACCACTATCCCCTCTAACCACTACCCCCTCTAACCACTATCCCCTCTAACAACTACCCCCTCTAACCACTATCCCCTCTAACCACTACCCCCTCTAGCCACTATCCCCTCTAACCACTGAGCGTCGGGGATAAACGCCTGTCAACTGCGAAGAACTCAACTTCAAATATCAAGAAGCACCTTCAGACCAAGCACAGCTCCACAAGACCGGTGGATGAAGACAGCCGATTGCCGTTGATGCTCAGGATGACGGTGCTTCTGTTCCAAAACAGCAAAAGCTAGGTTTCTGTTCGGCTAAACCTGTCACCCCGAGAGAACTAAATTAACATGTATGAGTCTTTGATGATTGTAACTAATTCCTTTGATTGCATGCCATTTATGTCAATGCATTATGTTTAGGATTTATCTGAGAGTTTGCATGTGGTCAGTAGTTTAATGCGCCGTTTATTTCAATTTTCATATAAATATTTCAAGTCGGGCTTGTTGTGACTTAATAGCCTGTATTTAGTGGCTTTAATATGTATATCTCGTTTCATAAAGCTGCCTAAATGTTGGTTTTGATTTATGGACAATGTTGCTTTGATGCGTTGGGTTTATCAATATAGAATTTAGTGGTGATGCAACACTTTTCTTTGCATTCATCAGACATTTCGATAGTTTAATGTGGAATTTCGTTATTTCACCTGGATATAGACTTTAATTTATACATCTGTCTTTATTGTCATAATGTGTCATAACATTTCCCCTTCAGACATTTCAATAAAGGCTGCTGAACTACAAAGTCCAAATAATAACGCGATAAAAAAAAAACAAGACATTGTTTATTTTGCGAAATACACCGTTCAATTTACTAAAACAACTACTAGGAAATAACATTGTAGGATTTTTAATGAATTTATTTGCAAATTATGGTGGAAAATAAGTATTTGGTCACCTATAAAACAAGCAAGATTTCTGGCTCTCACAGACCTGTAACTTCTTCTTTAAGAGGCTCCTCTGTCCTCCACTCGTTACCTGTATTAATGGCACCTGTTTGAACTTGTTATCAGTATAAAAGACACCTGTCCACAACCTCAAACAGTCACACTCCAAACTCCACTATGGCCAAGACCAAAGAGCTGTCAAAGGACACCAGAAACAAAATTGTAGACCTGTACCAGGCTGGGAAGACTGAATCTGCAATAGGTAAGCAGCTTGGTTTGAAGAAATCAACTATGGGAGCAATTATTAGGAAATGGAAGACATACAAGACCACTGATAATCTCCCTCGATCTGGGGCTCCACGCAAGATCTCACCCCGTGGGGTCAAAATGATCACAAGAACGGTGAGCAAAAATCCCAGAACCACACGGGGGGACCTAGTGAATGAGAGCTGGGACCAAAGTAACAAAGCCTACCATCAGTAACACACTATGCCGCCAGGGACTCAAATCCTGCTGTGCCAGACGTGTCCCCCTGCTTAAGCCAGTACATGTCCAGGCCCGTCTGAAGTTTGCTAGAGTGCATTTGGATGATCCAGAAGAGGATTGGGAGAATGTCATATGGTCAGATGAAACCAAAATAGAACTTTTTGGTAAAAACTCAACTCGTCGTGTTTGGAGGACAAAGAATGCTGAGTTGCATCCAAAGAACACCATACCTACTGTGAAGCATGGGGGTGGAAACATCATGCTTTGGGGCTGTTTTTCTGCAAAGGGACCAGGACGACTGATCCGTGTAAAGGAAAGAATGAATGGGGCCATGTATCGTGAGATCTTGAGTGAAAACCTCCTTCCATCAGCAAGGGCATTGAAGATAAAACGTGGCTGGGTCTTTCAGCATGACAATGATCCCAAACACACCGCCCGGGCAATGGAGTGGCTTCGTAAGAAGCATTTCAAGGTCCTGGAGTGGCCTAGCCATTCTCCAGATCTCAACCCCATAGAAAATCTTTGGAGGGAGTTGAAAGTCTGTGTTGCCCAGCGACAGCCCCAAAACATCACTGCTCTAGAGGAGATCTGCAAAAACGTTTGACCTGTGTCATTGCCAACAAAGGGTATATAACAAAGTATTGAGAAACTTTTGTTATTGACCAAATACTTATTTTCCACCATAATTTGCAAATAAATTCATAAAAAATCCTACAATGTGATTTTCTGGATTTTATTTTTTCATTTTGTCTGTCATAGTTGACGTGTACCTATGATGAAAATTACAGGCCTCTCTCATCTTTTTAAGTGGGAGAACTTGCACAATTGGTGGCTGACTAAATACTTTTTTTCCCCACTGTACTTTCCACAGTAAGTAATGGCGTAATGTAACAATATACTTTTAAAATGGCAGTAATGTTGTAACCTAACGAGTTACTTTTAAAAGTAACATTCCCCAACACTGGGGAAGACACACCGTCACAAACACACAGTCTCTCCGGTAAGACAAGGGGTGGCGGTCTGTGTATATTTGTAAACAACTGCTGGTGCACAAAATCAAATACTAAGGAAGTCTCGAGGTTTCGCTCGCCTGAAGTAGAGTATCTTATGATAAGCTGTAGACCACACTATTTACCAAGAGAGTTTTCATCTATATTTTTCATAGCTGTCTATTTACCACCACAAACCAATGCTGGCATTAAGATTGCACTGAATGAGCTGTATAAGGCCATAAGTCAACAGGAAAACACTCATCCAGAGGCAGCGCTCCTAGTGGCCGGGGACTTTAATGCAGGGAAAACTTAAATCCGTTCTACCTAATTTCTACCAGCATGTTAAATGTGCAACCAGAGGAAAAAAAAACTCTAGACCACCTGTACTCCACACACAGAGACGCATACAAAGCTCTCCCTCGCCCTCCATTTGGCAAATCTGACCATAACTCTATCCTCCTGATTCCTGCTTATAAGCAAAAACTAAAGCAGGAAGCACCAGTGACTCAGTCAATAAAAAAGTGGTCAGATGACGCAGATGCTAAGCTACAGGACTGTTTTGCTAGCACAGACTGGAACATGTTCCGGGATTCTTCAGATAGCATTGAGGAGTACACCACATCAGTCACTGGCTTCATCAATAAGTGCATCGATGATGTCGTCCCCACAGTGACCGTACGTACATACCCCAACCAGAAGCCATGGATTACAGGAAACATCCGCACTGAGCTAAAGGGTAGAGCTGCCACTTTCAAGGAGAGGGACTCTAACCCGGACGCTTATAAGAAATCCCGCTATGCCCTCCGACGAACCATCAAACAGGCAAAGAGTCAATACAGGACTAAGATTGAATCGTACTACACCGGCTCTGACGCTCGTCGGATGTGGCAGGGCTTGAAAACTATTACAGACTACAAAGGGAAGCACAGCCGCGAGCTGCCCAGTGACACAAGACTTCCAGACGAGCTAAACCACTTCTATGCTCGCTTCGAGGCAAGCAACACTGAAGCATGCATGAGAGCACCAGCTGTTCCGGATGACTATGTGATCACGCTCTCCGTAGTCGATGTGAGTAAGACTTTTAAGCAGGTCAACATTCACAAGGCCGCAGGGCCAGACGGATTACCAGGACGTGTACTCCGAGCATGTGCTGACCAACTAGCAAGTGTCTTCACTGACATTTTCAACATGTCCCTGACGGAGTCTGTAATACCAACATGTTTCAAGCAGACCACCATAGTCCCCGTGCCCAAGGACTCTACGATAACCTGCCTAAATGACTACCGACCCGTAGCACTGACGTCTGTAGCCATGAAGTGCTTTGAAAGGCTGGTCATGGCTCACATCAACACCATTATCCCAGAAACCCTAGACCCACTCCAATTTGCATACCGCCCCAACAGATCCACAGATGATGCAATCTCTATTGCACTCCACACTGCCCTTTCCCACCTGCACAAGAGGAACACCTACGTGAGAATGCTATTCATTGACTACAGCTCAGCATTCAACACCATAGTGCCCTCAAAGCTCATCACTAAGCTAAGGATCCTGGGACTAAACACCTTCCTCTGCATCTGGATCCTGGACTTCCTGACGGGCCGCCCCCAGGTGGTAAGGGTAGGTAACAACACATCTGCCACACTGATCCTCAACACGGGGGCCCCTCAGGGGTGCGTGCTCAGTCCCCTCCTGTACTCCCTGTTCACTCATGACTGCATGGCCAGGAACGACTCCAACACCATCATTAAGTGTGCCGACGACACAACAGTGGTAGGCCTGATCACCGACAACGATGAGACAGCCTATAGGGAGGAGGTCAGAGACCTAGCCGTGTGGTGCCAGGATAACAACCTCTCCCTCAACGTGACCAAGACAAAGGAGATGATTGTGGACTACAGGAAAAAAAAGAGGACTGAGCACGCCCCCATTCTCATCGACGGGGCTGTAGTGGAACAGATTGAGAGCTTCAAGTTCCTTGGTGTCCACATCACCAACAAACTATCATGGTCCAAACACACCAAGACAGTCATGAAGAGGGCACGACAAAGCCTATTCCCCCTCAGGAGACTGAAAAGATTTGGCATGGGTCCTCAGATCCTCAAAAAATTCTATAGCTGCACCATCGAGAGCATCCTGACTGGTTGCATCACCACCTGGTATGGCAACTGCTTGGCCTCCGACCGCAAGGCACTACAGAGGGTAGTGCGTACGGCCCAGTACATCACTGGGGCCAAGCTTCCTGCCATCCAGGACCTCTATACCAGGCGGTGTCAGAGGAAGGCCCTCAAAATTGTCAAAGACTCCAGCCACCCTAGTCATAGACTGTTCTCTCTGCTACCGCACGGCAAGCGGTACCGGAGTGCCAAGTCTACGTCCAAAAGACTTTTCAACAAGCCATAAGACTCCTGAATAGCTAATCATGGCTACCCTGACTATTTGCACTGCCCCCCCACCCCATCTTTTTACGCTGCTGCTACTCTGTTAATTATTTATGCATAGTCACTTTCACTCTACCCACATGTACATATTACTTCAACTACCTCAACTAGCCGGTGCCCCCGCACATTGACTCTGCACCGGTACCCCCCTGTATATATAGCCTCCCTACTGTTATTTTATTTTACTTCTGCTCTTTTTTTCTCAACACTTTTTTGTTGTTTTATTCTACCTTTTTATTAAAAATAAATGCACTGTTGGTTAAGGGCTGTAAGTTAGCATTTCACTGTAATGTCTGCACCTGTTGTATTCGGCGCATGTGGCCAATAAAATTGTATTTTATTTGACAGACATCATCATCATCATTGTGTCAGTATCACGCAAATCTCTGCCTGTGCTTTAGAGAGAACCCTGCTCAACCCTGCCACACACGTGTGATGCAGGGGGAAACCTTGCTCACATCACATGACGCGTGGTATCCCCTGACATTGTGATATATCACTATGAGTTTCCACCAGCCTTGCCAGGACAGGGCTTCATACAGCTAATGAAGGGTGGAAAGCTTATCAACATTTGTCTGGATAAGAAGGGACGATAGGTCTGTATTAAAAGGAAGACTGGGTTCAAAACCATTCAAATAGTAGAAGAGACAGTTTAGTTGAGGAGCTTCCTTGTTTAAAAAAGGGAAGGTCACAATTATGTTTGTACACTTGTTAACATGGATATACTTCTGGAGTCCAGACAGGCTCCTTTAGGAAACTTTCTGAATGGCCATATAGGCCTATAGAGAGAATCACCGAACTCACACACGCACGCAACCCCCCCCCCCCCCCGTAAAAACACCCGTCAATCAAAGCCACCAGCGTATGTCAGGCACAAATGCAAATATTTCTCCTTTCCTTAAAATGCATTAAAAAACCTAGGCTTTCCTTAGGCTTTCCTTAGGCTTTCCTTAGGCTTTCCTTAGGCTTTCCTTAGGCTTTCCTTAGGCTTTCTGAAAGAAGCTAATGAATTGACAATGAAAATATAAAGGGACAGAGCTGTGCTATATAGTATGAAGATGAAATTGACAATCTTAAAAATAGAAACAAATACACGCAACATGTCCATAGCCTATTGATCAGCGACGCTGATTATCGAAGGGGAAGATTTTTCAAATTATAATTTGAACGGTATGTATAAAGAAAAAACAGTCTTCATTGATTTACTGTGTGAGATGAAGAAAGACATGACTTAGAAGCCCAGCTGGCCACTTTCCTATATTTGACATTGGCGAGAAGCAGGCTAGTAACTTCTCTGCATGCTCAGGCGCGCGTGCTCCATCAACATTAACAGGACAGAGAAACCAGACACATGCTCATTGATCACGTGGCGTGAATGACGGTATGAAATAAATAAAAACTTGTTTCTAACAAGTGTAGCAGGTTATGAACTCTGCAAACAACGTTTCCACTCCGAGAATGATAACGGTAAATTACTGTAATTAATACATGCATTAATAGAAATTAATGTAACCAAATGACAGGGATTAAGGTAAATTGCCTGTTTTTACTAACAGTAGGCTACCGCATTCATAAAAGTGCATTGTGGGCCGACACTGTATAGCCTAGGCTACTATTCTACTTTGCAGGGATAGGAGGCCGGCATATTTTTTTTGTTTCGCCTAGGCCGGCATATTGGTCAGGACCGGGCCTGGTCAGCGTTGATTAGTCTATAAATTAAGAAAATATTCTGTTTAAGCAATAAGGGGGTGTGGTATATGGCCAATATACCACGGCTAAGGGCTGTTCTTAAGCACGACGCAGAGCGGAGTGCCTGGATACAGCCCTTAGCCATGGTATATTGGCCATGTACCACAAACCCCAGAGGTGCCTTATTGCTATTATAAACTGGTTACCAACGTAATTAGAGCAGTCAAAATAAATGTAGTTGTCATACCCGTGGTACACGGTCTGATGTACCACAGCTGTCAGCCAATCAGCATTCAGGGGCTCGAACCACCCAGTTTATAAATCAAATTATACCATGCCGGGTTGGAGAGGGTTGGTGCATTGTCCATTTGACACAACATTAGCGCATCAGGCTACAGGCCTCAGAGCCAGAACAACCTTGTCAACTGTTCAATTATTAATTAAGAGTCAGACAGATCCAACCTTTTTTTTTTTTTTAAAGAAGACCGATTTATTTATTTACTAGGAAGCAATGAAAATGTTCATTGTATAAAAGAAAGTCCACACATCAAACCATTTGTTTACTGAAGTGCCATAGCCTATAGCGCTCTACACCCATAGCCTATAGCGCTCTACACCCATAGCCTATAGCGCTCTACACCCATAGCCTATAGCGCTCTACACCCATAGCCTATAGCGCTCTACACCCATAGCCTATAGCGCTCTACACCCATAGCCTATAGCGCTCTACACCCCCGTAGCCGATAGCGCTCTACACCCATAGCCTATAGCCCGTAGCCTATAGCGCTCTACACCCATAGCCTATAGCCCATAGCCTATAGCGCTCTACACCCATAGCCTATAGCGCTCTACACCCATAGCCTATAGCGCTCTACACCCATAGCCTATAGCGCTCTACACCCATAGCCTATAGCGCTCTACACCCATAGCCTATAGCGCTCTACACCCGTAGCCTATAGCGCTCTACACCCATAGCCTATAGCCCATAGCCTATAGCGCTCTACACCCATAGCCTATAGCGCTCTACACCCATAGCCTATAGCCCGTAGCCTATAGCGCTCTACACCCATAGCCTATAGCCCATAGCCTATAGCGCTCTACACCCATAGCCTATAGCGCTCTACACCCATAGCCTATAGCGCTCTACACCCATAGCCTATAGCGCTCTACACCCATAGCCTATAGCCCGTAGCCTATAGCGCTCTACACCCATAGCCTATAGCCCATAGCCTATAGCGCTCTACACCCATAGCCTATAGCCCATAGCCTATAGCGCTCTACACCCATAGCCTATAGCCCATAGCCTATAGCGCTCTACACCCATAGCCTATAGCCCGTAGCCGATAGCGCTCTACACCCATAGCCTATAGCCCGTAGCCTATAGCGCTCTACACCCATAGCCTATAGCCCATCGCCTATAGCGCTCTACACCCATAGCCCACAGCGCTCTACACCCATAGCCTACAGCGCTCTACACCCATAGCCTATAGCGCTCTACACCCATAGCCTATAGCGCTCTACACCCATAGCCTATAGGCTAGAGCTTCTACACCCCCGCACATCGACCGGATTAGCTGCTCCAGCATCAGAGGACAGTTGGAAAGAGGAGATGTAGAAAGTTTAATAGACAGACTAAGTTAGCAAAACAATTGCTTATAATCACACTCCCGCTATTAGGTAAAGTTTATCTACATGAAAATAAAGTTAATAAAAATCCTTAAATGAATGTAGGCCAATTTAAACGGTTTTGATGGTTATTATATTTTCATGACGGTCTTCATCCATAACCGTCAGTTACGCGGTTATCCAATTACAGTCACAGCCCCGGGTTTAAGAGTGACAGCCCACATCCCCTAAAGAGCTCCTCAATCTCCATAACTCAACAACGCACCAGCGTCAAACAGAAGGTATACTTTACATTGCGTCCTCTGTCTCTCCTACGGTCCTCCATGGTGTAGTAATAGAGGTGTGTTGTTGATTATTCCCTTAGACCACACACAGTAACTCTCCCCACGATGCACTGCTGACCCTACTCCACCCCTCCCCTCTCTCCCAGGCTCAGATTCATATATTCAATCATGAAAACTCCCCTGGATTATATCTCTGGCTGGATGGACGGCTGGCTGCTGCAATGCATTCTACCGTAACCACGGGCACCTGTCAAAAAAAGCCACGCTACCAAGCTTTCCAATTCTCTGCCTCTCTAAAATAGGTATTTCCAAAGACAATTACAGGATAAAGGTAAGCTTCTTACTTCTTCGAGCTTAAGGGGTTACTAAGCTTAGGGATGAAACTTTTGCTCTCTTGGAGCACAGGAATACCAAAGTAATAAAAAAAAAAGGACTAGAGAGGACGCAGGGCACTTCTGTTGCATTATTTAACATGGACTATGATACAGAAAACTGCAGATACCAGTTGGCTTAAACAATGTGTGAGTTTCATTCAAAGCTAGCTCTCTCTCTTCCCCATCTGTCAGTGTTCTCATGTAACTGACTGGTTTTCAGACCTGGGTCTTCTGTGTGACTGAAATTCTAGACCCTTCCAACCCGCTGAGCTAAAGCCTGGGGCCTAGGCATTAACTAACACGATTCCCCAGACTAAGCCAGGGATAACCTATTCAGTCGCTACCCTATTCTGATAACCCAATCAATAAATCAGTCCCTCAACCTTACTATTTAATAAATCAGTCCCTCAACGTTACTATTCAATAAATCAAAATCAGTCCCTCAACGTTACTATTCAATAAATCAATCAGTCCCTCAACATTATTAATCAATAAATCAATCAGTCCCTCAACGTTACTATTCGATAAATGTCCTTAATGACCGCGTCACAACAATGCTGCCCAGGTTTCTTTTAGGCTTGACCCATCCTAAAAATAGCAAACCCTGTGGCCAAAATAAAAGTCAAACTCACAATAGCCTGATCTCCTAAGACTAGGAGCTGTCAGCATTATCTCTAGGCTAATTGGGGTTCAGCGTGTCTGAGAAAAACTCTCATCAGCAGAGGATGTTGGCCCAGGACACTCAGCAGTACTGCATCTGTAGTGCAGTGTTTCCCCAGCTATTATAGACGAGGCAGTCCCCTGCCACACAAGCTGTCACATGCAGCAGGGGGAGATACACTAGAGCCTTTCTCAGAGCGTCTTATTGTTTGTTCTCCTCCTGATTCAACGGCTTGATGATATGCTGAAAAGTTCAACAGCAGGTGTGCTAGTGGTGGAATGGAACAGAAATGTGAACCGACTGGAATTCCCAGAGGAAGTGATTGAGAAACACTGCAGTCGAGAAGAGAGAGCACAGTTTCTTTCCTTGACTGCAGGTGCTGTGGAGTCACGTAAGTTCACAGGAAGCACATTGACATCACGCACGCACACACACACACACACGCACGCACGCTCCTTACAGATCTCTAGGTTTTTACCTTACTGTAAAGGAAGTGTTTTATCAGGGGAGGCCTGTTATTGGATAATGGATGAGCTAAGATTGTCCTGTCTGTCTGCCTGTCTGCCTGTCTGTGTGTCAGAGGTAGATTATTGAAGTGGCTGATCTTGAGGGATGAGCTGGGGCAGCCAGGGTTCGAATTACACACCTGTTTGTCCCTTCAGCCCAGTGGTCCCTGGTCCCTGCCACTATCTGCTTGTTCCTTCAGCCCGGTGGTTGGGTTCTCATGACTCCAGAATCAGCTTAACGAGCTGGCTGTGGAGATGGATTGCAGCTGTCCCATTGGTCAACGACAGACAGAGACTGCACAGACACACAGGCGGACAGGAAGTTATTAAAGGGCTCTGTCTGTAGGCAGATCAACTGACCTCCCACTGAGTGATAAACGACTGATAACAGAATGAAAAGTGGTCAACAACTGAACTGTCATACAAGTTAAAGAACAATAGTCTTCCAGCCATTCATTCACACGACTCCTCATTGTCCTTGAGAGCTAAGTCCCAAACTCGGTAAACTGAGTACGTAAAATAGAAAGGCATAACTCTACAGCGCTGCAGTCGATGTCATTGAGATCTCTCTCTCTCTCCTAGTCTCCTCCAGACTCCTGCCATACTGTGATAATATTATAATAACATATGCTATTTAGCAGATACTTTTATCCAAAAAACGACTTACAGTCACGCGTGCATACATTTTACATACGGGTGGTGCCCGGATATCGAACCCACTATCCTGGCATTGCAAGCGCCATTACCAACTGAGCTACACAGGTTATTGTCAGACAACCTTTTGTCTTCCTAGGAGAGATTTCTCTCTCATAGTCTCCTGACTCCAGCCATCCTGTGGTAGTCCCTACAATAGACGACCAAGCTAGAAAGAATGATGATACGGCTGTTTCAGCTACATGAGCAATTTCTGTTCTTAACCGAGACCCAGGGACAAGGTTGGGGTGAGGTTAGGATAAGGATAAGATTAGCGCCAATAGTCAAATTTTAAATGATATGGTCAGAAGTTGCCATAGTTTCATACTTTCTAGCGTGGCCAGATATGATAGTGACAATAATATCCTGTCTCCTCTGAGAGGAGGCTGTTTATCTTTCTGGGGAAGGTCAGAATCAGGATGGAGGATGGAGTTAGAGCGGGAGTTTATAGGAGAGCTGGGGTGCGTCCAAAATGGCACCCTTTGACGGTCAAAAGTAGTGCACTATATAGGGAATAGGGTAGCACTTCGGACACAACCTTGGAGTTCCAGAAGAGAGAGAGAGAGAGTTCCTTCAGAGCAGAGCAGGGCAGAGCAGGCGTGAGTGAGTTCTCCTCCAGGGCAGAACAGAGCAGAGGGGGTCCAGATGTTGTCCAGTTCACCTCGGATCACGAAGATGACTGGATCACGCACCGCACGCACACGGGCCAAGGCACCAGAATGACACAGAGATTATTTTGTAGCACACTTTCCCTACTGAGGCTAATTAGGAGTCTTTTTTTGTTGTTGGCCTAACTAGTCTCAAGAGATGTAGTCTTGGAGATGTTTGTGTTCAAATAAATAATTAGAACCGACCAGGTGAGCGTCGGCTGTACAACAACACAATTAACCAATAACGTTCAGTAGTTTAAAATGTTTGTAAAACTAGGAGTTTAAAAAGTCTAACTACTGTATAGTGTACTGTAGTGCATGTAGAAAGTACTGTATATAACGACCGTGTGAACATTGGTACATAAAGAGACAGGAGCAGGTCTATACACAGAGCTGATTCACTACATTCATGTAAAACAAGGCAGTCCTGCCCACTCCCATCTAATTTACTGCTGTGCGCTGGCTGTGGGCTAAACATGTACATTCGTTTGTTATTCAGTGTGTGGGGTTGGGGACCCATGCTGTCTGGCCTGCATAGCGTAATGGAGAGGAGAGAGAGCAGTGTGAATCAACAGCCATCCAAGCCGCCTTTCATATAGTGTTCCCTGAGTAACGGTGCCTGCGTCTGCCCACTGGCTGTACCGCACTGTACTGCCTGACAGATTGACTCAACTCAGTCCTCCCACTCAGCTCTCTGTCGGTCTCTGTATCGCCCATTCAACAGAAGCATGGATGGAGTAACCAGCCAGAAGACTGCCTCAGGAGCAACACATTGGAGTGGGTATGCTACACATAGGTGGACTGTTACTGTACTTACGTCACACCTCAATTAACCATCTTGGGTTTCTTTCAGAAAGATTATCTCCTGTAATGACAAATGTGATCCGTTGTGTTTATTACACCCAATTATACCAGATACATAAATGCATCAAATTTAATTTGTATATCACTTTTTACAAATGCATTTCAACACTAAGTGCAGAGTCCCGGGCCTCATTTATAGCCCTTGGGCCTCATTTATAGTCCCTGGTCCTCATTTATAGCCCCTGGTCCTCATCTATAGCCCTTGGGCCTCATTTATAGTCCCTGGTCCTCATTTATAGCCCCTGGTCCTCATATATAGCCCTTGGGCCTCATTTATAGTCCCTGGTCCTCATTTATAGTCCCTGGTCCTCATTTATAGCCCCTGGTCCTTATCTATAGCCCTTGGGCCTCATTTATAGTCCCTGGTCCTCATTTATAGCCCCTGGTCCTCATCTATAGCCCTTGGGCCTCATTTATAGTCCCTGGTCCTCATTTATAGCCCCTGGTCCTCATCTATAGCCCTTGGGCCTCATTTATAGTCCCTGGTCCTCATTTATAGCCCCTGGTCCTTATCTATAGCCCCTGGGCCTCATTTATAGCCCTTGGGCCTTAATGTCAGAAGAGCAAGACAAGATGACAGTGGAATGGATCAACTCCCCAGATAGGAAGAAACACAGTGGAATGGATCAACTCCCCAGATAGGAAGAAACACAGTGGAATGGATCAACTCCCCAGATAGGAAGAAACACAGTGGAAGGGATCAACTCCCCAGATAGGAAGAAACACAGTGGAATGGATCAACTCCCCAGATAGGAAGAAACACAGTGGAATGGATCAACTCCCCAGATAGGAAGAAACATAGTGGAATGGATCAACTCCCCAGATAGGAAGAAACATAGTGGAATGGATCAACTCCCCAGATAGGAAGAAACACAGTGGAATGGATCAACTCCCCAGATAGGAAGAAACACAGTGGAATGGATCAACTCCCCAGATAGGAAGAAACACAGAGAGGAACCAGACTCTAGAACAGGAGGCGGAAGCCTTCATCTTCATCTACTCTGACCAGGTAGACGTTCAGGGTACATGACCACAAGTCAAAACCCCTGTTTTTTCTAGCTGGGAAAGGGTGTCCGACCGTCAGTGACGGCCCATCCATTAGGGCATCAGGGGCGGCGCCCCACTTGTGATTAGTCAAAAATAAGAACAATATTTATTATTTAAAAAATATATATTATATTATATAATTATGTTTAAAATACTCATAAACATGCAGTAAATGTGTGTACATTATACTCTTTCAAAAATATATAGTTAAAACAAGCTGTTTAGTTACCTACTACTCTGCCAGCAGCAGCAATGGGCGCCAGGGCCTGCCGGCCCAGTGGTTGGATTGCATTGCCAGCTTTTACATTGCTTGCTATGGGGGGGGGGGGATTCACCAATGAAATGTAAGAGTTTCAGGTCACAGCACTAAGTCAATGGACCATCCTCGGGGCGCTGAAATGAGTGCCCAGGTCTTCCGGATCTGCTCTTAGGTAGTCAACAGATGGCGCTGAAGACCAAATTGCAATAAAATTGTAAATAAATAATCCTAACAGTCGTTGGGAGCCTGGGACCTTATAAACCAGACATCCAACAACAGTCGAAGGACCAGCGGGATTCACCACCTAGAACCTTCTCACGGACCTGGTAGGACGGGGAAAAAAAAGCATGGCTCTGTGGCTGCCCATATTTTGTTTCCCCTGCCGTTCAGCAGATTTTTGCTAGTGGACTGTAAGACATGTTGTGTGGACAAAGCAAATGGGTGTATCACAAAGCACGATCGCATTAATTAGCCAGCTACAGTGTAATTTTTTGAAACATTCAGAAATATATATATATTTTTTTTTTTTTGATAAGCAGCTAGCTAGCTAGCTAGGGGCAGTTTGCTAGCTCGCATGCCAATTTCAAGTCTATTACATTTACATTTTTTACATTTTAGTCATTTGGCAGACGCTCTTATCCAGAGCGACTTACAGGAGCAATTAGGGTTAAGTGCCTTGCTCAAGGGCACATCGACAGATTTTTCACCTAGTCGGCTCGGGGATTAGAACCAGCGACCTTTCGGTTACTGGCACAACGCTCTTACCCACTAAGCTACTATTCAGAAGAAACACAGTTATTTCAGAATTAAAGTTAACTGGGTAGATCCTCATGCTTTGTGGCATTATGCTAGCTAACCCCAGTTAGATAATGTGTTTTCACTTGTCGCATCTGTGATTGTAGCGTTCTCCCTGTGCTTGTCACTGGTGCACTCGCTCGTGAGCTGGCTGCTCGTTCTAAATACTTGGTAATCTGTTCAAAACAGTGTCATCATGTGCAGCAGTGGTGATGACATATTTTACATGCAAAAGTGAAATAGTTGTATTTATGCTTTTGTTCAAACGCACAGATCTTCCCAAAGAAACTACTGGTAGTTTGAAAACCTGGCATAACATTCCTGTCATCCTGCTTCGTCATGCTGAATACCCCGGGTGTTCGACCAATCAGCGGCCGACACTGCCGACCATATTCCTGTTCTAGTAACCATGTATAAAAGTGATTTAGAAAAAAAGTTATTTCTGATCCAGTTGAACTGGGCCACAGAGCCTCAGTGGTTGTGGGCCTGGATGGCCTTAGTCATGCAGGGCAGGGCTGGGGAAGACTTATGAGTGCTGGGGAGGAGATGGCCCCCGCTGCTAGCCAGTCTAATAAAATATTCATACACACCCTGGGACCACCCAGCCCTTTGAAGGGACTGCTGAGCCACCAACCCAATATCAGCCTCAGTCAGAGAGGCAGAGGCAGAGCTACAAACGTTGATCTGATGTAGAAATAACAGTAAACGTGAGCTACTGTAACGTAGGAAGGCAGGGGTGAAGGAAGGGTCAGGGGGTCGCCACCTCAGGATAGGGGTCAGACAGCAAACAGTAGGCACTGAATAGAAAAGATAAATGCATGTACGTATGTACAGTATATCTCTGTGACAAACAAATTCTCTAAATTAACTGTATGAGATTATTTACTCGTGAACAAACAAAAAAATATGTAGACCTGTTTAAAATGACCTTGGGCAAAGCAAACCCCAGTGGGGACTATTCACCAAACACCCTTTTTCATGTAATCTATCTGGGAGTTATTATTATAAATGTCTAACTTTATCAAACAAATCGTTTGAATAATCTCCCCTCAGATATGCTATATAGGCTCCTCTGACTAATCAGCATCATGAGAATCCTGTAATGAAATCATTCAAACTCCAATAACTTTCAAGCAGGCGCTGTTGGTGTTATGCAGTATTCCCAACTTTGTTAAAGCAAACAAATACTTAGAAAAGCCTGGTAAGCAGCCTACCGTAAATAGGTATCAGATTAACTGCCAGTCCTGTTACCTACAATAAACATGTCATTAGGCTAATTGAGCACTTGTGTATTTATGTATAAATCTAATATCAAGATCATCAAAAATGTACTTAAGCTGTGACACATCTGATTAAGCTGGCTTGTGATGGTTAATACATTTATCATGAAGCATGCCAACTGGAAAAAAATATCCACTCCTTCAAATCAACGGTGCGCTCTCTCTGTGCGCATCTGGTCAACTACGGACGGACATGCAACACCAGCTTGCTTACCTTGGTGGTAACAATGCATAGGCAGTCCATTCTCCCGAACACTGCAGCAGCCCCGGACCGCTCAGCATCTCATAATGATCCTCCAGCACCACCTCGGCGCCTTACGACCACACAACTACCCCCCCCTAAACGCGTGTAGTCAGCACAGCACACACCGCCTCGGTGAGTGAAAGTCATTCCATGGTGAGGTCAGCATCCTTTGTTTCGCAGGTTAACGGAGGGGCGGGCGGGATAAAGAGGATGCTCCATTCGCTTCCACTGATAATAGCAGCTCAAGTAGCTACCGACACGCACGATAGGCTGGCGCGCTCACAGGAGCATTGCGCTCCCACCCTCACACCATTTCAGCGCTGGTAGTCAGAGAGAGCCACGTGGGCTACAGTAACCCACAGTAGGGTAGGATGATGTGTAGAGTGTAGGACGCTGGTGTCTTCTTAATCCCTACAGTCTCATTATTTAGAGGAAAATTATCAGGGCTGCTGCTGGTCTAAAACTGTGCTAATCAAGGCATGCTTTTATCATAACGGGCAGCTTTACAACCTGTCTGGTTGGGAGAAAATCATCCCTCAATTGAATCTATTACAATGAAACTCACTCGTCAATCACACATTTGAAATATAGATACATTTGAAATGTTGCTCATTTCCCATGTAATATTCTGTAAAACATAATATTCTCTATATACGTTTCCCATCAACTAAACGTATGGAAAGCTCCCAGATCTCAATACTGAAATAAAAACAGAGGATGTCAGCATGTAAACATTTGTGAACCAAAACATTAGAGACCCAGTGACCTTCAGGGGGGGGGAGTTGAACACATGAATATTCCAACAGTCTGGATCTCAGATGGTGTTCTGTGGAGCATGGAGCCGTCAAATGACTTCCCTAAGGCACGGACCAGAGTGGACAGACTCCTAACTGCCTCAATCTACTCACTCTCCCTCACTCGCAAAACACTAACAACAAAACTAACACAACAGCCACAGAAAGAAAACTAGGACACATGCTGACTAACGCTGATATATGATTTAAAAGCACAGAATTGCCTTGGAGCGGAACTCATTTGCAGCAAGTGTGGCGACCTCTTCTCTACTAGAAGTAAGAGATGTGCTAAGTAATGAACATTTAAAAGATTTCAGGTTATTAGAGGCACCAAGTCTGGTGTGGACTGGGTAAGGGTGAATTAATGGGGCGATGACATTTCGGGGACCTAGGCTAAGGAGTGAAATGGTACCAGCCATATATGAAATCTACATGAAATCAGAGTCCAGTGTGTGACTGGTGGACATCATGCCATGAGGCAGATACAGCGCATTCGGAAAGTATTCAGACCCCTCAACCTTTTTCCACATTTTGATACGTTACAGCCTTATTCTAAAATGGATTACATTGACTTTTTCACTCATCCACCTACACACAATACCCCATAATGACAAAGCAAAAACTGATTTTTAGAAATGTTTGCAAATGTATAAAAAATTAAAAACTGAAATATTACATTTACATAAGTATTCAGACCCTTTACTCAGTACTTTGTTGAAGCACCTTTGACAGCGATTACAGCCTTGAGCCTTCTTGGGTATGACGCTACAAGCTCAGCACACCTGTATTTGGGGAGTTTCTCCCATTCTTCTCTTCAGATCCTCTCAAGCTCTGTCAGGTTGGATGGGGAGCGTCGCTGCACAGCTATTTTCAGGTCTCGCCAGAGATGGTCGATCGGGTTCAAGTCCGGGCTCTGGCTGGGCCATTCAAGGACATTCAGAGACTTGTCCCGAAGCCACTCCTGCGTTGTCTTGGCTGTGTGCTTAGAGTCGTTGTCCTGTTGTAAGGTGAACATTCGCCCCAGTCTGAGGCCCTGAGTGCTCTGGAGCAGGTTTTCATCAAGTACAGTGGCTTGCGAAAGTATTCACCCCCATTGGCATTTTTCCTATTTTGTTGCCTTACAACCTGGAATTAAAATTGATTTTTGGGGGGTTTGTATAATTTGATTTACACAACAGGCCTACCACTTCGAAGATGCAAAACATTTTTTATTGTGAAACAAACAAGAAATAAGACAAGAAAACTGAAAACTTGAGCCACCTTTGCAGCAACTACAGCTGCAAGTATCTTGGGGTATGTCTCTATAAGCTTGGCACATCTAGCCACTGGGATTTTTGCCCATTCTTCAAGGCAAAACTGCTCCAGCTCCTTCAAGTTGGATGGGTTCCGCTGGTGCACAGCAATCTAAGTCATACCACAGATTCTCAATTAGATTTAGGTCTGGGCTTTGACTAGGCCATTCCAAGACTTTTAAATGTTTCCCCTTAAACCACTCGAGTGTTGTTTTAGCTGTATGCTTAGGGTCATTGTCCTGCTGGAAGGTGAACCTTCGTCCCAGTCTCAAATCTCTGGAAGACTGAAACAGGTTTCCCTCAAGAATTTCCCTGTATTTAGCGCCGTCCATCATTCCTTCAATTCTGACCAGTTTCCCAGTCCCTGCCGATGAAAAACATCCCCACAGCATGATGCTGCCACCACCATGATTCACTATGGGGATGGTGTTCTCAGGGTGATGAGAGGTGTTGGGTTTGCGCCAGACAGAGCATTTTCCTTAATGGCCAAAAGGCTCAATTTTAGTCTCATCTGACCAGAGTACCTTCTTCCATATGTTTGGGGAGTCTCCCACATGCCTTTTGGCGAATACCATTTTTTTCTTTAAGCAATGTCTTATTAATGGCCAGTCTTCCGTAAAGCCCAGCTCTGTGGAGTGTACGGCTTAAAGTGGTCCTATGGACAGATACTCCAATCTCCGCTGTGGAGCTTTGCAGCTCCTTCAGGGTTATCTTTGGTCTCTTTGTTGCCTCTCTGATTAATGCCCTCCTTGCCTGGTCTGTGAGTTTTGGTGGGCGGCCCGCTCTTGGCAGGTTTGTTGTGGTGCCATATTCTTTCCATTTTTTGATAATGGATTTAATGGTGCTCCGTGGGATGTTCAAAGTTTCTGATATTTTTTTATAACCCAACCCTGATCTGTACTTCTCCACAACTTTGTCCCTGACCTGTTTGGAGAGCTCCTTGGTCTTCATGGTGTCGCTTGCTTGGTGGTGCTCCTTGCTTAGTGGTGTTGCAGACTCTGGGGCCTTTCAGAACAGGTGTATATATACTGAGATCATGTGATAGATCATGTGACAAAAGATTGCACACAGGTGGACTTTATTTAACTAATTATGTGACTTCTGAAGGTAATGTAGTGCACCAGATCTTATTCAGGGGCTTCATAGCAAAGAGGGTGAATACATATGCACGCACCACTTCTCCGTTATTTATTTTTTTGAAACAAGTTATTTTTTTCATTCATTTCACTTCACCAATTTGGACTATTTTGTGTATGTCCATTACATGAAATCCAAATAAAAATCAATTTAACAAAATAGGAAAATGCCAAGGGGGATGAATACTTTTGCATGGCACTGTATCTCTCTGTACTTTGCTCCATTCATATTTTTTCCCTTTATCCTGACTAGTCTCCCAGTCCCTGCCACTGAAAAACATCCCCACAACATGATCCTGCTACCACCATGCTTCACCGTAGGGATGGTGCCAGGTTTCTTCCAGATGTGACGCTTGGCATTCAGGCCAAACAGTTCAATATTCGTTTCATCAGACCAGAGAATCTTGTTTCTCATGGTCTGAGAGTCCTTTAGATGACTTTTGGCAAACTCCAAGCGGGCGGTCATGTGCCTTTTACTGAGGAGTGGCCACCATATGGCCACTCTACCATAAAGGCCTGATTGGTAGAGTGCTGCCGAGATGGTTGTCCGTCTGGAAGGTTCTCCCATCTCCACAGAGGAACTCTGGAGCTCTGTCAGAGTGAACATCAGGTTCTTGGTCACCTCCCTGACCAAGACCCTTCTCCTCCGATTACTCAGTTTGGCCGGGCGGCCAGCTTTAGGAAGAGTCTTGGTTGTGCCAAACTTCTTCCATTTAAGAATGATGGAGGTCACTGTGTTCTTGGGGACCTTCAATGCTTCAGAAAATGTTTGGTACCCTTCCCCAGATCTGTGCCTCGACACAATCCTGTCTCGGTACTCTACAGACAATTCCTTCAGCCTCATGGCTTGGTTTTTGCTCTGACATGCACTGATAACTGTGGGACCTTATATAGACAGGTGTGTGCCTTTCCAAATCATGTCCAATCAATTTAATTTACCACAGGTGGACTCCAATCAAGTTGTAGAAACACCTCAAAGATGATCAATGGAAACAGGATGCACCTGAGCTCAATTTCGAGTCTCATAGCAAAGGGTCTGAATACTTATGTAAATAAGGTATTTCTGTTTTGTTATTTTAATACATTTGCAAAATATTCTAAAAGCCTGTTTTCACTTTGTCATTATGGGGTTTTGTGTGTAGATTGATGAGGGAAAACGTTCATTTAATCCATTTTAGAATAAGGCTGTAACCTAACAAAATGTGGAAAAAGGGAATGGGTCTGAATAGTTTCCGAAGGCACTGTAGATAGGCATGGAGTGACAGAACAGAACACACCTCGTCTAAACAGAGTACTTACGTGCCTGAACTCGGCAGAAAAAGATTTTCCTAGCACAAGGAGTATTTCTGTTAGGAGGGGGGAGTCCTACCAAGGCCATGTTATTCACAGGGAGGAGGAGGGGAGGAGGGGAGGGGAGAGAGAGACAATCAATTCATTTCAACAAAGACGTTGCCATGAAAAGCTATCCTTTAAAACGTAGCCTAAACTTTAACTAAAAAGGTCTTACAGATAAATATTACCCCCTGCTTAAACAAACAAACAAACAAACAGGGATAACCCCATTGCAATATCAAATCTGAGAATATGGATTATTACCGAGCTTAGCAGCACTGGGTGACACTGGTGGTGACTGCAAATCATTTTCCAACTCAGTAACTTGAAGGCTTCAGCACATATGGTTAAAATAATATATCAATGAATTCAAAATCAGCAACACAGAACACATAAACTGACCATTTGATATCAGGCATGAATACACAATTACATTTCTGCCAAGCATTTAATAGTTGCGCATTACTATTGTGATGCCACACAAAGATGAACAGATATAACCACAGAGCATAATGTCAGGGTGCTATATCTATGGCTATAACCCCATTTCTCTCTCAATACAAAAGGTTCATTATTAGGGAAAAAAGGTAACACACTTGCTGAGAAGTCAAGATGGGATGATGGGAGGACAGAACAGGACACCTGTCAGGAGGAAGCTTCCTATGGCTCCTATGGAGGTATGAGTGCCAGACAGACAGACAGACCGACAGACAGAGACAGGACAGGAATGCATAGCAGCTGTATGGTAGAAACCATAGAAATAGAATCCATAGAACAGGCCTCCCTTTTCAAGTCAATGATGTCATCTCTTGGTCGACTGAGAATTGTCTGTTCTTTCGACCAATCAATTGGTTGACATTTTTTAAAACGTGCATTTTTCCATATATAGCCACACGTGTTTTAATAAAATCAACTATATGCACTGAGATTATCTGATGCTTTAAGCACACTGTTTGATGAAATAATTAAGGCACATAAATGACTCAAGAGGGTGCCAGAGATCAAGATAACCAGAAGAAGAAAAAAAAAAACTGTTCCCAACCCAACCCTCCGCAACTCGCTCCTGCTGCCCTTCGCAGATTCTGCCATTTTGCTCCTGAAGTTGCCTGTAATAGGCTACACCAGGGGTCGGCAACCGTTTTCACGTGGAGTGCCAATTTACAATTTATCTCACTATTTCTACCGATCTGCGTGCCAGTTATGATTTTCATATGCATCTTTTAGTGGAACAGCTTCATTTACATAATAATAACGTATTTGTGTTCTATTGCCAACTCGGTAAAAATAGCCTACATAAAGCAAACAAATAAAAACATTGCAGGTAGAAAATATACTGAAAAGAATAAAGATCCTATAAATTACATTGGCTACGCATTGAGGTTTGTTTGTCATGTTGACAAAAAAAACAGAAAACGTGAGCGTGCATAACTATTCACCCCCACAATGTCAATATATTGTAGAGCCAACTGTTGCAGCAATTACAGCTGCAAGTCTCTTGGGGTATGTCTCTATAAGCTTGGCACATCCATCCACTGGGATTTTTGCCCATTCTTCAAGGCTGTGATTTTTGCCCATTCTTCCCTGTATTTAGCGCCATCCATTATTCCTTCAATTCTGACCAGTTTCCCAGTCCCTGCCGATGAAAAACATCCCCACAGCATGATGCTGCCACCACCATGCTTCACTGTGGGGATGGTGTTCTCGGGGTGATGAGAGGTGTTGGGTTTGTGCCAGACATAGCGTTTTCCTTGATGGCCAAAAAGCTCAATTGTAGTCTCATCTGACCAGAGTACCTTCTTCCATATGTTTGGGGAGTCTCCCACATGCTTTTTGGCGAACACCAAACGTGTTTGCTTATTTTTTTCTTTAAGCAATGTCTTTTTTCTGGCCACTCTTCCGTAAAGCCCAGCTCTGTGGAGTGTATGGCTTAAAGTGGTCCTATGGACAGATACTCCAATCTCCGCTGTGGAGCTTTGCAGCTCCTTCAAGGTTATTTTTGGTCTCTTTGTTGCCTCTCTGATTAATGCCATCCTTGCCTGGTCTGTGAGTTTTGGTGGGTGGCTCTCTCTTGGCAGGTTTGTTGTGGTGCCATATTCTTTCAATTTTTTCATAATGGATTTAATGGTGCTCTGTGGGATGTTCAAAGTTTCTGATATTTTTTTATAACCCAACCCTAATCTGTACTTCTCCACAACTTTGTCCCTGACCTGTTTGGAGAGCTCCTTGGTCTTCATGGTGCCGCTTGCTTGGTGGTGCCCCTTGCTTAGTGGTGTTGCAGACTCTGGGACCTTTCAGAACAGGTGTATATATACTGAGATCATGTGACACTTAGATTGCACACTGGTGGACTTTATTTAACTAATTATGTGACTTCTGAAGGTAATTGGTTGCACCAGATCTTATTTAGGGGCTTCATAGCAAAGGGGGTGAATACATATGCACGTACCACTTTTCCATTATTTATTTTTGAGAATTTCTGAAACAAGTTATTTTTTTCATTTCACTTCACTATTTTGTGTATATCCATTACATGAAATCCAAATAAAAATCCATTTAAATTACAGGTTGTAATGCAACAAAATAGGAAAAACGCCAAGGGGGATGAATACTTTTGCAAGGCACTGTAGTTTTCAATTTCCAGCACCAGTCAGCTTTATTTGTGCAAGGGATAAGAAGTAATCAGGTATTTTATGACGTTTCCACTGGATCAGAGTATAACATTTTTCCCTTTCACGCCGAGGCTAGGTCATTAGCGAAAGGGAGAGAGCTGGAAAGATTTTTCAAATACATTGAGGAACTATTGTCATTCTCAATGGATGTAAAAATAGACTTTGTTTACTTGCTGTTTGAGGTGAATAAAAAGCAAAAAAATTACTTTGAAAATACCTGCAGTCAACTTGTGCAATACTTTAGGAGATAAAGAACATGGTGTTCTTCATTTCACCGGTCACATTATTATGAAGCTTACAGTAGTCCCCAGTCACTTATCACGTGGTGTTTGTTCAGTTCCAGCTCATTGGTGGTGGTGAGTTAAGACAACCAGAAATACTATCAGACAACGAATACATTGACAAAACTCGTAAATGCAATCAAATAAACCAAAACTTGTTTCTCATAAATCTAGCATAGTGAGCTCAGCAAACAACGTGTCCACTCGGACAATGAGGACGGGGAAACGGCTGTAATAATTATATATTGAGAGCATTAACATAAATTACCAAAACCAAACAAACATTGTAGATTAGAAATGATGGGAATGAACGGTAAACATTACTACTAGTGATATATGTAATGGAATCGGTAGACACTAACAATCAAAGAGCAAACAATTCACACGAGGAAGTCATGAAATTATGAATGCGCACAAATTGGTGGGAGAGAGATGCGCCTTGTGCAGCCCTCATGTGCCATAAAAATAAGATATAACATTTGCGACCGCTTGGCAAAAAATAAAACGCTGTTGATCAACAGCCTATGACCAAACAATCGACCAGTCGACTAAAAATGGGGTCAGCCCTAGTGGACTGGCAGCCATTGCGAGGTGCGAGTGTATCCATGAGTTTACCAGTCATGCCAGGGTTAGAGATTCCAAGGCCTTTCTATGGATTCTATTTCTATGGTAGAACCACTGTGTGGGTGTAGTAGGACAGAGGACCAGGAGGTGCAGAGGAGCAGTGACGTTTGAGCCACATCGTCTCATCTCACAGACAGCCAGTAGTACTGAAGCCACACTACTGTGGTGTACATTCCACAGGAGGATCAGCATTTTCTCACACACACAAAGAGACTCAAACTCAAGACTTAAACCTAAGCACAAACACCCAAAGAGCAAGGTATGGTGACTGGGCACATAGCCAGACACATAGAGCATGGCTATGGAAACAGTGAGCGGGGTTGCCAGTTGCCATAGCGAGCCTATAGGAACAGTGAGCAGCAGGCTGGCTTTATACCACATTTGTTCTAGCGGAGTGGGTTGCCAGATTGGGACATTATAAACAGGGCTTATACCATACAAGGTGCTTATAACAAAGCTTATAAGTACTTATCACAGTATGCTTACCTCTATGCTGGACGTAAGGCTGCTGGGCAGGGTGTCAGAGGTGACAGCAGTGGAGGGGGAGGGCAGGCTGGAGAAGTCCCACAGGGTGACAGGGGGAGCGGGGGGCTCTGCAGGCTTGGCTGCCTCTACACATGTCTGGCCATCCTGTAAGGTCACTTCATAAAACTCCTGGATCTCTGGAGGAGTAGGGAGGAGAATGGGGAAATGTCAATGAGGGGAATGGAGAGTGATGAATCTGTTAGCGCTAGGTGTTGTGGTTCTTAGAAAAACACAATAAATCAGACTATGTTCAAACTGGTATATTATGTCTCTGGTTTCAGTATGTCTCAGCATGTAAGTAAGTGTGTTTCAGTATGTCTCAGCATGTAAGTACGTGTGTTTCAGTATGTCTCAGCATGTAAGTAAGTGTGTTTGAGTATGTCTCATGAGGCTACATTATCTGATACATTATCCATACTCAAGTAAAACATTTATTTACTATAAATCCAGTCGGACAACAAAATAAGTTACGCATAGGCCTAATTAACCTTTTTTTTGTAGTACTACATGCACGTTATCATGCCCACCGCACTCGTGTACGTCTAGAGTAACAGCATAATGTCAGGCATGTGATATGATGTCTCTGAGCTATGTACAGTAGCATGTTACATGAGTAAGGGCTGATGACATTAGTTCAGAGAACCAGTGGTGTAAAGGCCAAGCCCAGCCCTCCCTGTGACCCGTGTCAGATGTTTATGATCTTCATTCCCATTCAATATGACCTTTACTTTAAGGATTTAACAGCTAAAGAGAGATTTCAAATAGACCTACTACTAGAACCCATGCCTGACATTTCTAAATGGAGCGGAGACCTCTCTTCACTCTTACTAACTACTGGAAAGTGTAGACCGTAGAGGGTAGACCGTTCACACATCAGAAATACTACAAAACATGGATTAATTTAACAACATGGATATCTAGTAAACTGAAATTAAACTAGACCTGGGCTCAAATATATACGTATTTAATTGTTTTTTATTTAAACTAATTATTTGTGTATTTTAGTATTTTCAAATAATGTGGCCAAATCAGCTACCTCTATTTGAAGTATTTGAAAGTATTTTCAAAAAAACGTCCTATAAATAGCCAATATAATTTTTTTATACTTATTTACAAATACAATATTTCAAATATCCCTAGGACCAAACAGACCTGGGTTCAAATGCATTGAATATTTAAAGATGCACTATGCAGAAATCGCTCCGCCATTTCCTGGTTGCAAAAATGTCTGTTTATGTGACAAAACAAGCAAGTATAGTGTAGAGAATCATTATACCTTCTAAAGAGCTGTGAAATATTGTATTTTCAGCTGTTTGAAGCTGGTGTACAAAACCGAAAGTAAAAGACGCAAAAACAAAACTTAAAGATGAACTGAAACATTTTAGTAAGTTATGGTGATTTTGATAACCAATTGTGATAAAGATGCATGTTCCTACCCTTAAAACTGCTGAAAAACTCATATTTCTGTTAAAACTTTAGAAAATTGCCTCATCTGACTACTGTGTGCCGCCATCTTGATAACGTGTCAACAATGACATCACTTGAATGGTTTGTCTGACAGGCAGCTCAGACTACAATGCATGTTAGAAGCCTCATTGAAAATGTTTTCATTTGGACAACAATAAAAACTATGAAAATAAGAGCCTTTTTAGAAGGCTATCCGATTAGAGACTAGCCAGTTAACATGACATGGATGATAAATTCATCCACAAAAAGTATGCTGTGCAAATTGGGCTATCATAGCTAGCCAGCTAGTCGAAAACCATCAGCTATTGATGGATATTTTGCTAGCTAGTGACGTTAGCAGAAAAGCTTGCTTCAGTGCAGGATTTTAATATGGACTATTGATTTCACCACGCATAATTTGGTAAATCTCACAACTAACTGCAATTGATATAATAGGAGTGTGTCACGACCCGGTGCGAGAAACAGTCACTAATAATTGTCAGAACCCAGAAGATGAGGCAGACACAGCTGTACTAGAGATGGTGGTTTATTAAAGAACAAAATCTTCAGGCAAAGAAGCTAAATCCACAATGTCCAAAAATACAGCCAAGATGCACAAAGAGGAAAACCTCCAAAAACAAAAGAAACTCCACAAAGTGGTAAAAAACAGCAGGGAAAAAAAAACAAACCTCAAAAGACTACTCAAACAAAACACAAGAACTAAACCAGAGAACCTCTGGAAAATCCCACCAGAGAAAAATCTATAAAAACAAGGCTTGGGCTGGGGCTGGGTGCTAACTTACAAACACTGAGCAAGGAACTGAGGAACACACAGGGTTTAAATACTAACAAGGGAATGACCTACAGGTGCAAACAATAATTAGAGCAAGAAAAACAAAAGGTACAAAAAGGTGCAATGGGGACATCTAGTGACCAAAACCCGAACAGTCATGGCCAAAACCTGACAGAGTGAACACTGTTAACAAACCTACATGTCTGTAACCTACATAACCTACTCCTGAGTGGCGCAGTGGTCTAAGGCACTGTGCCACTAGAGATCCTGGTTCGAATCCAGGCTCTGTCGCAGCCGGCCGCGACCGGGAGACTCATGGGCGGCGCACAATTGGCCCAGTGTCGTCCAGGGTAGGGGAGGGAATGGCTGGCAGGGATGTAGCTCACTTGGGTTCAATTCCCACGGGGGGCCAGTATATATAAAAAAATATGTATTCACTAACTGTAAGTCTCTCTGGATAAGAGTGTCTGCTAAATGACTAAAATGTAAAAATGTATCTAACTCTTTCATAACAGACACCTAGCTAGCTAGCTTGCATTGACTGAACACTCGTTTTTCTATCCAGCTGTTTCTAGCCTCTCCTAGGTTTGGCATATCTGTAGTCCTTCACCGCAAACCATATTGAATACCGTGTCATACATAGTGCACATGATCTGCCTGCAAATTTGACTTTATTATTGTGGGCATTACCATGCAGTTAGCTTACTAACCTTGTTTGCGTCTAGCTTTCAGGCTAACTTCGGCTAACACAGTACGATCCGATGCCAATGTCAAAACTACTGTAATGTTTAACGCAGCTATACCACAAACATGTTCAAGTGGGTTTTTGACTGAACTATACAGGCTTAATCGATGCTAGGTAACTGCTTTGTTATTGTTATTGTTATTGTGGATGTCATGCAGTGCGGTTGTGTTTTCTGTTGTGTCCTCGTGTAAATAGCCTCTGTAGCTCAGCTGGTAGAGCACGGCGCTTGTAACGCCAAGGTAGTGGGTTCGATCCCCGGGACCACCCATACACAAAAATGTATGCACGCACGACTGTAAGTCGCTTTGGATAAAAGCGTCTGCTAAATGGCATATTATTATTATTTAGTTTTTTGTATTTTTTCGTATATATTTCTCTATCTCACTTTCCATCCTTTAACTAAATATACTTTCCTGCAACCCGCCTCACCCAATGTGGAACGGATTCTATTATTTCTTTATTATTATCAAGAACCTATGGCTGAAACTAGCCAGCTAGCCAACTAACTAGCTACTTGCTATTAGCCACCGTTAGCGGTCTTCACCACTGTCCATGGCCTGCACTACCTACCAGCCAGCTCTAGCCTGGACAATTATCGGCCAGTCTGCACAGCGTGCTATCGACCCAGAGCATATCGGATTTTCTGCCGGAATCACTGAATCACTGGACCTCTTAAACGCTAGTAAAACTAAATGCATGCTCTTCAATCGAACGCTGCTTGCACCCGCCCGCCCGACTAGAATCACTACTCTCGGCGGGTCTGACTTAGAATATGTGGACAACTACAAATACCTAGGTGTCTGGTTAGACCGTAAACTCTCCTTCCAGACTCACATTAAGCATCTCCAATCCAAAGTTAAATCTAGAATCGGCTTCCTATTTCGCAACAAAGCCTCCTTCACTCATGCTGCTAAACATGCCCTCGTAAAACTGACTATCCTACCGATCCTTGACTTCGGCGATGTCATTTACAGAACAATTTCCAGCACTCTACTCAGCAAATTGGATGTAGTCTATCACAGTGCCATCCATTTTGTCACCAAAGCCCCATATACTACCCACCATTGTGACCTGTATGCTCTCATTGGCTGGCCCTCACTACATATTCGTCGCCAAATCCACTGGCTCCAGGTCATCTATTAATCACTTCTAGGCAAATCCCCGCCTTATCTTAGCTCATTGGTCACCATAGCAACACCCACCCGTAATATGCGTTCCAGCAGGTATATCTCACTGGTCATCCCCAAAGCCAACACCTCCTTTGGCCGCCATTCCTTTCAGTTCTCTGCTGCCAATGACTGGAACGAACTGCAAAAACCTCTGAAGCTGGAGACACTTATCTCCCTCACTAACTTAAAGCATCAGTTGTCAGAGCAGCTTACCGATCACTGTACCTGTACACAGCCCATCTGTAATTAGCCCACCCAACTACCTCATCCCCATACTGTTATTTACATTGTTATTTATTTTGCTCATTTGCACCCCAGTATCTCTATTTGCACATCATCTTCTGCACATCTATCACTCCAGTGTTAATACTAAATTGTAATTATTTTGCACTATGGCCTAGTTATTGCCTTACCTCCATAACTTACTACATTTGCACACACTGTATATAGATTTTCTATTGTGTTATTGACTGTACGTTTTGTTTACCCCATATGTACCTCTGTGTTGTTGTTGTTTTTAATCGCTCTGCTTTGCTTTATCTTGGCCAGGTCGCAGTGGTAAATGAGAACTAGTTCTCAACTGGCTTACCTGGTTAAATAAAGGTGAAATAAATACTAATGTTGGGTAACAGTAGCTAGATGTATCCTACAGCTGAATGAGCTCAAAGCGCGGGTTTTTGACCGGACTGTCACGCTCGTTCATTAACGAGAAGGACCAAGGCGCAGCGTGATATGTATTCATATTTATTTACGTACTGAACACACGACAAAACAACAAACGAAACGTGAAGTCCTAGGTAGACAAAATAACATACCTCACACGGAACAAGATCCCACAACTGACTGGTGCCAAAAGGCTGCCTAAGTATGGTCCCCAATCAGAGACAACGAGCTACAGCTGCCTCTGATTGGGAACCACCCTGGCCAACATAGATCTCAACGATCTAGAAACTAAACATAGAAATAAACACAACACGAAATATACACACCCTGACTCAACAAATAACCGTGACAGGGCGTGACAGTACCCCCCCCCCAAAGGTGCGGACTCCGACCGCGCCACATAAACCTAATAGGGTAGGGGCCGGGTAGGCATTCCGCCTCGGAGGCGGATCCGGCTCCGGAGTGGAGCCGCTGGCCGGAGCTGGACTGGACCCCGGTGGAGCGGATTGCTCTGGCTCCGGAGTGGAGCCGCTGACCGGAGCTGGACCAGGCACCGGTGGAACAGGCACGGGCCGTGCCGGACTGGACACACGCACCACTGGCTTGATGCGGGGAGCAGGAACGGGCCGGACTGGGCTGACGACGCGCACCCCTGGCTTGGTGCGGGGAGCAGGAACGGGCCGTGCCGGACTGGACACACGCACCACTGGCTTGGTGCGGGGCGCAGGAACGGGCCGGACTGGGCTGGCGACGCGCACCACTGGCTTGGTGCGAGGGGCAGGAACAGGCCGGGCCGGGCTGGCGACGCGCACCACTGACTTGGTGCGAGAGACAGGAACAGGCCGGACCGGGCTGGCGACGCGCACCACTGGCTTGGTGCGAGGGACAGGAACAGGCCGGACCGGGCTGGCGACGCGCACCACTGACTTGTTGCGAGGGACAGCAACAGGCCGGACCGGGCTGGCGATGCGCACCACTGGCTTGATGCGAGGAGCAGGAACGGGCCGAACCATACTGGGAACACCCACCACTGGCTTAGTGCGAGAATCAGGAATGGGCCGGACCGGACTGGCGACACGCACCACTTGATTGGTGCGAGGAGCGGGACTGGGTTCCTTCATTAACCCCCGCTCCTTCTGCTGCCTAACCAGCTCCTCTCGCCGTGCCTCTACACTTTCCTTCTGCTCCCTCTGCACCAATGACCCCCTTAATCTGGCGGCCTCCTCTGCTAAACGGCCGAAACGTGAAGTCCTAGGTAGACAAAATAACATACCTCACACGGAACAAGATCCCACAACTGACTGGTGCCAAAAGGCTGCCTAAGTATGGTCCCCAATCAGAGACAACGAGCTACAGCTGCCTCTGATTGGGAACCAAAAAGCCATGAGTAAAGTAGGCGTGCGGACACTCTACCATTCCCATGACGTTGTTTCAATATGGCTGAAGCTACATCTCTCCAAGCATGTGCTAGGCGCTGCGGCCACATCTCTCCAAGCATGTGCTCAAAAAAATATATAATATTATGTTCTGAAAGCATTTTCATAACATCACGTTCAACAAGGTTACCTAACATCAACATGTAAAACAATGTAGGTTGATTTGAGCGTTTCAGTTCCACTTTAAGAACAGGAAGCCAGGTAGTATTTGAAGCCATGTCTGAATGAAACTAGCAGTGAATAGTGGTGATGCAAGTACAGCCAATGCCTATTAGGGTGCTAAGTTGCCTCCGAAATAAGGTGGTGCAGAGTGACAGAAAAAGCTCAAACTAGAGCCCAACCAATGGTTTTTTGGGGTCCAATACCAATTCCGATTTTTTGTGGGGGACAAAGCTTAGCGATACCGATATATATCCGCCGATATACTGTTTTGCAGCGGGGAAATGAACGTGTCATTTTTCCACACTGAGATCTAGGCTTGTATGGTATACCGTTATTACCGTATACCGGGGTATTTGGTAAAAGCCACGGGATGGTTTATCAATACCGTTGAAACTATTTATTATACGTTTTTTTTTATACATTTGAATATTTGTAGGTACTTTTTAAGTAAATACCTGCAGTCAACTTGTGCAATACTTTAGGAGATAACATTGTGTTCTTCATTTCACCGGTCACATTATTATGAAGCTTACAGTAGTCCCCAGTCACTCATCACGTGGTGTTTGTTTACAAGCACACAACGACAAGAGACCGGAGCCTTGTGAGTCACTCACTGTTGTGCAGCATATCTGTATTCCCAGTCATGTGAAATCCATAGATTAGGGCCTAATGAATTGATTTCAATTGACAGATTCCCTCATATGAACTGGAACTCAGTAAAATCATTGAAATTGCTGCATTTTGCGTTTTCTATTTTTGTTCAGTATAGTTCTCTATGGGATTATTACATGCACTTGTTAGCATTGCTAACCTTCGGATTACAAAGTATCAGCGGGGTTTGAATACAGCGCCCTTTGTGTTCAGTGCCGGTATTACTGAATATCCCGGTATGGCACAAGGTCCGTATGAAGGTATGACAGTCTGGATACAGCCAAAGCTTAATGAGTTCCAAAATAGTAATTGTCCAAGAAATATGGTTCAAATGTTGATTTCTTACATTGTGACAATAATGATACATCATGAGAACGGCCCCAAATGATCAGATATGCATGAGATTTCCTTTTTTCCATCCTATTTATTGGATATCGGTTATCGGTTATCAATATAGGTTAATATCTAGTTCAAACATTTATTTTACTCTTCATGTGTTCCATTCTGTGATTGAGCTGCAGATCTGATCTGGATCTGATCCTTCACTGAAACAACTGCACCAACTAAGTGACAATTAGCTCTCACATCATGTGCGTGTGTACACTACCCATTTTAGCCCTTACTCACACGACTTGGCTATGTGTAGCCTTTCACTAGGGAGCTTAGCTTGGCTAACTGCTTGGTAAATACAGTGCATGTGGTGGTTTACAGATGTGCAAACAGGACTGGTAGGGATTCAGGACCAATCACCAGAGACTACACTAGCGTACGTACACCAACGTCAATCTGATTTGATTTTATATATATAGCTCTGAGTTAGGCATGATTCTGCAGAGGGCACAGCTGCCCTGGCACGCCCTGGCCTGCCCTTCCTCCAGTCAGTGTGATGTTTCCAGGGCATGGTAGAGCCTAGACCAGGTAAGGAGGTAAGGCTCTGATATACAACACTTAAGGAGAAAGCCCAGGATTATTGATCACTGTCTCAGGTTACAACCTGCCACAGGAAGGAATTACACTGGAGGGAACCCCGATGGTAAACCGCTTACCTTACATCATATGTGAGAGAAAGTACAGTACTACTGCTTATCACTACTGTATTCCTGTCATTCTAGCTTTTTTTTTTTATGTAGTCCTCCAGAGGGTTAAAGTTAGTCAAGGTCTAGTAATGCCCTGCCCCTGACCTCTCACCTCTAACCCCTGGGCACCAGGTCAAGGCATGCTGACTCTGACCTGCTAAGAGGGGACTGACCTAAGCCGACCACCTCTGAATGCAGGTCAGCAACGCATCATAGCATTACCAGATACCTGAGATAGGAGACCAGGGAAGAGTGTGTAGGTGGCAGGAGAACATACACACACACACACACACTGGAGGCAGCTTATAGCAGGCCCTGCATGGCAGGTCCCTTTACAACTTAGTGTTTGACATTGGCAATACCCAAAATGTCAAAATCAAGACGCTGTTTCTCTGAGGCCAAAGACACACTTTTCCGTCCATCCCTTCCTGAAGATAGCTGGCCTGCCTGCCTGCCTGCTGTATTCACCTTGCACCACTAAAGACTGCCTGAGACTATATATAGGATAGGCTGCTATAGGAAATAATTAGAGCAGGATACCCTGGTGTGGCACAATGGGCCCTGAGTGGAGCTCTATACAGCTCTCTGACACATACAGGGGGAGGAAGAGGAGGAAGAGGAAGAGGAGAAGGAAGAGGAGGATGAAGTGAGTTAGACTTTCCCCCACACAATTTGTAGTGTGCTTTTCATCAGGTTTCAAAGCATGCCATGAATGTAATTAATCACCTTGGGTGTGTCTATGCAATTCAGATTAAACTGTATCCTCCCTTCTCAAACACAATTCAGCAAACACACACTTACATACATATGAACATACGCACACTCAATCTCTATCCAGGTGGTTTGATACAGCTGCCGAAGCCCTAAAAATAAAACCAGCTATAAAAAGGTTTTGAATGTTTTGAGTGCAGTAGACACATTCATATTTGTACAGTAAAACAGACCTGGGGCACTATTCAACCAAAACCAGCGACTTCTCCTGCTGCCCAGCGATGAGGTCAAATAAGAGTTGGATAAAGCTGCTGTACAATTAGATCTACGTATTGAGAAGTGACACGCACTCACTAACACACACTAACACACACTAACTCACTAACACACACTAACTCACTAACACACTAACACACACTAACATACACTCTCCCCTGAAGACTCCTCTCTGACAAGCAAGTAAATCAGAAGGGATTACCAGCAGTAGCATCAGAGTAATCATGTCAGTAGACGGATTACACTCCTGACTCTTATCATACATATCTTACACAGCGCAGATTGCTTCCCATCCTATCCCACTTTTTCATCAGCAACCAACAACAGGACCCAACAGGAGGGAGGGAGGAGTGAACGAGAGAGGGTCAGAGGGAGTGTGTGTGTGTGTGTGTGTGTGTGTGTGTGTGTGTGTGTGTGTGTGTTAGATTACTGCACTGTATTTCTGAGTATTTATCAGCAGTCAGTCATGTGTGTATAATGCAGGAACTTGTGTGTCCATGCAAGGGTCAAGGTCAAGAAATATCCTGTGTGTGAATTGATCAAAGAATGAAACCCTAGGGTCGGGAGAAACAGGGAGAGACAGAAAGAGACAAAGAGACAGAGAGACAGAGAGACAGAGAGACAGAGAGAGAGAGTGAGAGAAACAGGGAGAGAAAAACAGGGAAAGACAGGGAGAGAGAGAGAGAAACAGGGAGAGACAGAGAGCGAGAGGGAGAAACATGGAAAGAGAGTGAGAGTGAGAGAGAGAGAGGAGAGACAGGGGAGAGACAGGGGAGAGAGACAGGAGAGAGACAGGGGAGAGCCAGAGGAGAGACAGGGGAGAGACAGAGGAGAGACAGGGGAGAGAGACAGGGGGGAGAGACAGGGGGGAGAGACAGGGGGGAGACAGAGGAGAGAGACAGGGGGGAGACAGGGGAGAGACAGGGGAGAGACGGGAGAGAGAGGGAGAGACAGGGGAGAGACAGCGGAGAGAGGGAGAGATATGGAGGTCCAGGGGAACCAGCTAATGAGATTAAAAGAGCATGTAAAGGAGGACAATGAGGAGTGGTTAGCCAATCAAGAAGCCATGCTCTTCAATTACACCAGTGAATGGAGGGGTTTCAATCCAATCTACAACAACACAACACCCATATGAGTTACTGTAGGGGTGGTGGTGGCCCTAGGGGTGGGCTGGTGGAAAGGAATCAAATGAGTTAGCCTAACTGTCCGGACTGGAAGTTCTATCACATAAAAAAATGTCTTCCCAGAGTTGACAGGGTTGTTAATGGAATCTTTCATCCTCGAACAACTGATGTCAAGCACCGGTTCACAACATCTTCTCTTACTCTTAAGAAATGTAACATGAGTACTGCTATGATCAAATGTGACCATTCTTCAACTTTTGTTGGAGAAACAACAAAAATGGAGTAAAGCAACAGCCAGTATCTGTCTACTGAGCAGCCGATTATCTTACAGGCAGACTTTAGATCCAAAGGTCATATTAGAAGAGGTGTTGTTACAAAGTCCAAAAATCTACAGTACAACACACGTACCCTTTATTGGCTCCTGAAACAGATTATAGAAAATAGACGACTCTCAACCTGGGTAGGCCTATATTCATTAGAAACAGTAAAAAATACTAGCCGACTAAACTCAACTCCACGATTTACGATGGACTTGAGCGGTGACTAGTGTGGGCGGACTGCAGCTCTGACGTCACGTGAAATGACGTTTTTATCAAAAACTACTGATTTCAGAACAATGTTGTGTTTAATTCTTTGGGTGCTGAAATCAGTAGTTTAAATCGGCTGTAAAAAAAAAAAAAAAAAAAGTATATATATATATATACTAGCCTTATACTGCAATGCAGGGCCTGTAAAAGGGGAAACATAGCAAACGCACGCACACACACTGTTTAAAAACAGAGATGTAACTCAAGACAGTCGAGACAGGTTCTTGGTATAAGGCCAGGCTCCAGAAAACCACCACTTCTGGGTCAATACTACAATAAGGAGAGAGGAGGGGCTAGCCGGTGAAACATTGTGCACGCCAAAATGAACAACACATTGGGAATTCCTGCTCTGTAGGGTTGCTGTGGTGCCGAAGCCTATAGGACAGGACGTTACACTAGGCTGCCCTCACGCCAAGTAGGCTACTTTGGGAACAAGAAAGTTATTACTAAGTCAGTAAACTAAAAGAATGACGGAATTGTAGCGATAGGAAACAAAACAAATGAAGTTAGTTAGTAGTGTACTAGTTACTATGGTATTACTGTTATGAAGCCCTAGAGAAAAATAAAATAAAAAATAAATTGGTCATTTAGCAGACGCTCTTATCCAGAGCGACTTACAGGAGCAATTAGGGTGAAGTGCCTTGCTCAAGGGCACATCGACAGATTTTTCACCTAGTCGTCTCGGGGATTAGAACCAGCGACCTTTCGGTTACTGGCACAACGCTCTTAACCACTAAGCTACCTGCTGCCCCGAGAAGGCACAGGATAACTTGAAAATATTAGAATGAACTGATTTATAATGACCATTCTGTTTGAATCAAATGACTGTCTTCCTTGCTGGGTAAAATACTCCAGCATGGCGAGATCAGCGCGCTCCGGGTGGGGGAGAGGCAGGTTACGGTAAAAACAGAAAAACCTGTTTGTATTGCTCAAGCAGGTTAGGCAGGTGACACTGACAATACACAGGAAAAAGTAGTGGAAGTCGACTGATTTGACAGACTTTTGTGTTTGTGAACACATTAGGCCTAGGTTTGAATGGAAGGGGTTTCATACCTATCAAGGCTTGAAAGAGGTTGCTCTGAAAGATGTTGATGACTCTTTCTAGTGACTGTCTGAGTTGTCGGTCTTCTGTCTGTCCAAGTTTCGTCTTGTATTCCTCCATGAGTAGTAAAGCTCTTTCAGCATCTGTAAACAAAACATATCAACAACCAACAAGGCAATGACTCAATGAATGGCAACTACATTGATACACAATCAAATTCAAGCATTAGGCTTGATATGGCTATGTGATATCAACCGACTGGCTAAGGGTTTCATATTTAAAATCGGTGACTGAGACAGTCAGGTGGCAGAATGCATTGGCAACAACTCACGTGCAACATGCAACATATGTGTCTCTGACTGTCGCTATATTTGTTGCACGATATCAGTTGAGGTGGCAACACCATGAACTGGCAACAATGTTTCTTTTCATCTGCATTGGCCTGCTGTCGTTTGCTTTAGCTTGCTACAGCTATTGACATTCTGTAGCATATCGCTTTCATAGCAGGCTGCCATTACATGTGATGTGCTATCTATCACAAAACAGACGAAAAGGATTCTCACCTTTCTTTCGTATAGGCATGACAGCTCCCAAGTGCAGCGGAAAAGTAAACGCAGGCACTGTTTCGTGCGGGCTAATGTTGGGTGTTGTAGCCTACACTCCCTTGCTTCAGATATCCTTTGCTACTGTTGCCAGAGGGGCAGAGCCAGGAGTTTGCACCGTTTTAGCATGAACAGAAACTAGTCTATTCTCTCCTCAAAAACGCAATGTGCGCTATAGCTCCCGCCTGTTCAATAGACTACAAAAGGCACAGTTTTATTTCTTACTGGACTACAAACATTCAATGAATCCAATTTTTTGTAGATTATAGCCTATTCAGATGACCTGCCGTGAATGCCAATGTGACCAGCTTGTATCGCTGGCAGGGTTAAGTGACAGGGTTCATTTAAGATACTGCCACCCGCCAATAGTGACAGCGCAGGGCAAGATTCCGACACCACTTTCCTACTAACACCTTTGTGACACCCTATTGCCGTATGTCACGTTCGTATCTCCAATCAACTCTCACGTTCGTATCTCCAATCAACTCTCATACACTAAACATAAACAACCCGGTTCTCAGCAAGCCCTGCCCTGTACTGTGCAATTCATTGAGCAGCCTGAAAATCTGAGAACGTGTCTAGTTCAAAGTGGCAGAAGAAACTGCAAGTAAAAAAATCCCAAAGTTCAGTCTGTGCATTAGGGAGTAAATCCTATTTTCGTTTCCGAGTGCTGAATTACTCGTTTCCCGCTCTCCTGTCTTTATCTCTCTCGGTCCGGCAATATTTCCACAAGTTAAAGTTCCCTTGCTCGGCGCTCTCCCCTCCTCTTTTTTTCCACCAATGTATCAGGAATTCCCAAACTTTCCTCCAAAATGGCGTCCAAAGTGTGGAATCGGATCACATGATCCACCCCTCGCCACTAATGGTGTCGGTAGGCTACAGAGTTACCGAGGAGGTGGGATCTAAGAGTTTATAAGAAACAACTTTAAACTGCTTTCAAAAGTCACTTTACATTGAGTGTTCTAAAACCTATGTATTAACAAACATGGTATTGGCTAGGGTTTTACAGTGTTATTTGGCTGGTGTCAGGTAGCCAAAACATTGTTGCATAGACTAACAAAAGTTACATTCAAGCACACAGGTTTTTCAGTAGGGGGGAAAACACATTTGGTTTAAATGAACTGTATTATTATGTTAATGTTTTTGATCTGTTAATGTTCAAATAAAACATATTTGCATAGAGAGAAATTGTAATAACAGGGTGTTTGACGAGATTAAACTATGGAGGACAGGCAATGAATTGGAAGATTACACCCCTGACATGTCAGATTGATAGTAATCATCCCAATACCTGGTTAAACTGTGAAGACTTCACCAGGGGACTTATTGAATATTGTCCACTGACACTACACACACAGAATCAATATAGAGCTGCGATGCTCATCCTGCCTTTGGCGCCAAGACCACAGTCAGATGGGTTAGTCTGCACCTGGTTAGTGCACCTGGATTTGGTGTGCTGGGTTGCCAGTCTGATCCCAGACAATCCAACTATCCTAGCATCAACAGTCTTTTCCATACATGGCACAGAACAAGATGCTGTCAACCTGTATTCATTCATTAATTCATTGACTTATTTTTTTGTGTGTGTGAGTGTGTGGAAACTTTCGTTTGCTGTAAAGTTTATTTTTTTTTATTTTTATTATTATCATTATTATTTAATTGTTATTATTATAAGACAATAGTTGCCATATTATTCTTAAGTATATATATTAAAAAAATAAAAGTGGAAACATCTCAAGAGATTTAATCTTGAAAAAATGTAGAATAAATACATGTATAAATTCATGAATTCATCCATTCATCCATTTACAGTCACTGCTTACTGTTCACACCAAGGACTTCCATTTTATCAGAGAACCTGCTGTCGTTCACCACCATTACAAACAGGTCCAAATTCTCTGCTGGTTTCAAGCAATGGTCTAAATCCTAGAGCCTCCTTATATCGCTCTCTCTCTCTCTGCCTGCCTGTCTGATTCTTGCATTGTCATGCTAAACTGACCCATTGTGCACTCGGTTAGCAGCGCTCTATTTGGTGTTGTCTCAGATTTATATTCCTGGTGTCTGTCATCTATATACTAACATAAACTCTGGCCTGGCTGGTTCTCTGTATGGTATGGTATGATATAAATAACCCTGGCCTGTCTGTTCCTGATGCTGCACTCGCTCACATTTACACAGACCAGCTAGCAGCAGCAGCACTCACTATGGCCCAGATTAGACAGCAGTGAGGGAAGGAAAGGAGGAAGAGAGGAGGAAGAGGAGAGGAGAAGAGGAGAGGAGAGGAGAGGAGAGGAGAGGAGAGAGGAGAGGAGAGGAGAGGAGAGGAGAGGAGAGGAGAGGAGAGGAGAGAGAGGAGAGGAGGAGGGAGGAGAGGGGAGGAGTGAGAGAGGAAGAGGAGAGGAGGAGAGGAGAGGAGAGGAGAGGAGAGGAGAGGAGAGGAGAGGAGAGAGAGAGGAGAGGAGAGGAGAGGAGAGGAGAGGAGGAGAGTGGGAGGGAGAGGAGAGGAGAGGAGGGAGGGGGGAGGAGAAGGAGGGAGAGGAGAAGAGGAGAGGAGGGAGGAGGGGAAGGAGGGGAAGAGGGAGAGAGGAGAGAGGAGGAAAGGAAAGGAGAGGAGA
>NC_139993.1:61846004-61900107 GCF_964263955.1 Coregonus lavaretus | reverse complement strand
CTAGAGGTTCTGCAGAGGAGAATGTCTTAGACATCCTTTGGTAGCAGGGTTGGAGAGGTTCAGGAAAGGATCTGAGATTCAGAATGAATACTTGAAAATAATTAATAATGGTTCATTCATTTCTAAATGTATTTTACATTTCAGTTGAATTCCATTTATTTCATTGAAGTAATTGAGTTGAACCCAATCTTTCACTCTGTAGCAATGTTTTACGCTTTCTTTAGGATGTGGAAAACAACAACATCTCATCTCTGTTTTCAAAGATGATACCGTTATTACACAGCAATAAGCTATTTCATATAGTGCTTGAATTTAATAGAATGTATTTCATTCTACATATTTCACTGGAGGTAGATATCAATTATCAGAGCATAAAACATATTTAGGTTTCAGTACTGGCACTGGACTCCAGTGTTAAACGCTGAGTAACCCTATGGGTATACTGTGCACTGTAGCTTTGTGTTTCTATAAAAGAGGACTGTATGGCCACTTCATTAACACAATGTGTAGCTTTGTGTTTCTATAAAAGAGGACTGTATGGCCACTTCATTACCATAATGTGTAGCTTTGTGTTTCTATAAAAGAGGACTGTATGGCCACTTCATTACCATAATGTGTAGCTTTGTGTTTCTATAAAAGAGGACTGTATGGCCACTTCATTACCATAATGTGTAGGTTTGTGTTTCTATAAAAGAGGACTGTATGGCCACTTCATTAACATAATGTGTAGCTTTGTGGTTATATAAAAGAGGCCTGTATGGCCACTTCATTAACATAATGTGTAGCTTTGTGGTTATATAAAAGAGGCCTGTATGGCCACTTCATTAACATAATGTGTAGCTTTGTGGTTATATAAAAGAGGACTGTATGGCCACTTCATTACCATAATGTGTAGGTTTGTGTTTCTATAAAAGAGGACTGTATGGCCACTTCATTAACATAATGTGTAGCTTTGTGGTTATATAAAAGAGGCCTGTATGGCCACTTCATTAACATAATGTGTAGCTTTGTGGTTATATAAAAGAGGACTGTATGGCCACTTCATTACCACTGGCACCAGATGGGGTCCTGTTCCTCCCCTGGATGGTACAGAGTGCATACACGCACACGCACACACACACACACACACACACACACACACACATACACACACACGCACTCAATCATACATACACGTGCACAAACAGTGTTACTGTACACATTGTCAATGAAATGACTGTTAGTCAAATGTCATGGATTTCGGTGTTGCTGACTTTGTGGGATTGTAATTGATTGTTACCAAGAGAGCATGATTGATTGATTGGGTGGCTTTGTGGCCAATTGTCCCTTCCCTCTCTATCTCTGAATGGACCATATGTACAGTAATTATAAGTGAGTGGCTTGTTATGTTGGGTCTATTTCAGGCATCCTTTCTAACAATAACCAATGGCACTGGCCACAGTTTAGAGCCTAGCCTCCATAGCTCTGTAGTGTGAGGGACTTCCTTGTAATCTGATCTAGTCAAGCCTGCCCTGTCCGCTACTCCTGATGAAAAGTATTGACGGAGGGAGACTTATTACTTACTGTAATGACATCATCCACCGACTATCCAGATGGCCTCCTCCCTCAAATCCTTCCTTACATCATGTTAGAACACCATTATTACAGGAGAGTTAGGGGCTATTCCCATTGACGAAACGATTATTACAGTCCTCCCAGGAGAGTTAGATAGAGGACAAGCAGAAAAATACAATTTCTCTCCTTCCTTCCCGTGAGACAATCCCTTAAGTTTATGCCTGCTCACTTGCTTGTCTTCTGATCCCTTTGAAAGAGAGCGAAAGAGAGAGAGAGAGAGAGAGAGAGAGAGAGAGCGAAAGAAACAAAGAGACAGAGAGAAAGAGAGACAGAGAGAGAGAGATAGAGAGACAGAGAGAGAGAAAGAGATAGATAGTCTGATTTGAAATGCAGGATCCGTACACATACAGACCCATTTCAGACATAACCCTGTGGTTCTGCAGATACCACGCCACTGCAGTCTGCAGCATTCTCCGGCTTACTGTGATGTCTGCAGGGAGGGGGTTCCTCCTCTCACCCTTCCTCTGACTCTTCTCTCTCACTCTGATGATGCAGAGAAGGTTTTGCCTTTAGAGCTGACTGAAGTTCTTTGGGCTGACTCAAAACTTTCACATGAATCATTAACTGATGTCAATAGCGAAAATATCAAGTCTATTAAATGGAAGTTGAGGATATGGCCTGCGTGTGTGTATGTGCGAACGTGCGCGTGTGCGTATGTGTGTGCGTACACACAAAACAAAAGAACAGCGTCCATAATCCACCATTGTTTGTATTCTTCTCTCGCAGTCTCACTACAGCAGGCCTTTGTCATTCTCAGCCTGGTCCGTCTTATGAGAGGAGTAATGCCAGGCGCCGGATACAACCACCATTTAACAGTCTGGGTGGGGCACGTACAGACAATACCACTGTCCTGGGAACAGAGGTTCTCTGTCACTGGCCACCTGGCAGACAGCACTGGTCATTCACTCAGCTGATTTGGGGGCAGTCAGGACATTGGGGAACTGGGAGTGATATTATTTTATAGGGGGAGAGATATCATTGTCTGGACTAGCTTATATTTGAGTGCAGTTTGTTAGTTTTGTTGAATAAGCATGGTAGTCACATATCAGTAGTGAATAAGCATGGTAGTCACCACATATCAGTAGTGAATAAGCATGGTAGTCACCACATATCAGTAGTGAATAAGCATGGTAGTCACCACATATCAGTAGTGAATAAGCATGGTAGTCACCACATATCAGTAGTGAATAAGTATGGTAGTCACATATCAGTAGTGAATAAGCATGGTAGTCACATATCAGTAGTGAATAAGCATGGTAGTCACCACATATCAGTAGTGAATAAGCATGGTAGTCACATATCAGTAGTGAATAAGCATGGTAGTCACCACATATCAGTAGTGTATAAGCATGGTAGTCACATATCAGTAGTGAATAAGCATGGTAGTCACCACATATCAGTAGTGAATAAGCATGGTAGTCACCACATATCAGTAGTGAATAAGCAAGGTAGTCACATATCAGTAGTGAATAAGCATGGTAGTCACCACATATCAGTAGTGAATAAGCATGGTAGTCACATATCAGTAGTGAATAAGCATGGTAGTCACCACATATCAGTAGTGAATAAGCATGGTAGTCACCACATATCAGTAGTGAATAAGCAAGGTAGTCACATATCAGTAGTGAATAAGCATGGTAGTCACAGATCAGTAGTGAATAAGTATGGTAGTCACATATCAGTAGTGTATAAGCATGGTAGTCACATATCAGTAGTGAATAAGCATGGTAGTCACATATCAGTAGTGAATAAGCATGGTAGTCACATATCAGTAGTGAATAAGCATGGTAGTCACCACATATCAGTAGTAAATAAGCATGGTAGTCACATATCAGTAGTGTATAAGCATGGTAGTCACCACATATCAGTAGTGTATAAGCATGGTAGTCACCACATATCAGTAGTAAATAAGCATGGTAGTCACATATCAGTAGTGTATAAGCATGGTAGTCACATATCAGTAGTGTATAAGCATGGTAGTCACATATCAGTGGTGAATAAGTATGGTAGTCACATATCAGTAGTGAATAAGCATGGTAGTCACCACATATCAGTAGTGAATAAGCAAGGTAGTCACATATCAGTAGTGAATAAGCATGGTAGTCACATATCAGTAGTGAATAAGCATGGTAGTCACATATCAGTAGTGTATAAGCATGGTAGTCACATATCAGTAGTGAATAAGCATGGTAGTCA
Source organism: Coregonus lavaretus (assembly GCF_964263955.1). Lineage (NCBI taxonomy): Eukaryota > Metazoa > Chordata > Actinopteri > Salmoniformes > Salmonidae > Coregonus > Coregonus lavaretus. The sequence goes on along the minus strand of NC_139993.1, from coordinate 61,896,297 downwards.
CCACATATCAGTAGTGAATAAGCATGGTAGTCACCACATATCAGTAGTGAATAAGCATGGTAGTCACCACATATCAGTAGTGAATAAGCATGGTAGTCACATATCAGTAGTGTATAAGCATGGTAGTCACCACATATCAGTAGTGAATAAGCATGGTAGTCACCACATATCAGTAGTAAATAAGCATGGTAGTCACATATCAGTAGTGTATAAGCATGGTAGTCACCACATATCAGTAGTGAATAAGCATGGTAGTCACCACATATCAGTAGTGAATAAGCATGGTAGTCACATATCAGTAGTGAATAAGCATGGTAGTCACCACATATCAGTAGTGAATAAGCATGATAGTCACCACATATCAGTAGTGAATAAGCATGGTAGTCACCACATATCAGTAGTGAATAAGCATGGTAGTCACATATCAGTAGTGAATAAGCATGGTAGTCACATATCAGTAGTGAATAAGCATGGTAGTCACATATCAGTAGTGAATAAGCATGGTAGTCACATATCAGTAGTGAATAAGCATGGTAGTCACCCCATATCAGTAGTGAATAAGCATGGTAGTCACATATCAGTAGTGAATAAGCATGGTAGTCACCACATATCAGTAGTGAATAAGCATGGTAGTCACATATCAGTAGTGAATAAGCATGGTAGTCACATATCAGTAGGGAATAAGCATGGTAGTCACCACATATCAGTAGTGAATAAGCATGGTAGTCACATATCAGTAGTGAATAAGCATGGTAGTCACATATCAGTAGTGAATAAGCATGGTAGTCACCACATATCAGTAGTGAATAAGCATGGTAGTCACCACATATCAGTAGTGAATAAGCATGGTAGTCACATATCAGTAGTGAATAAGCATGGTAGTCACCACATATCAGTAGTGAATAAGCATGGTAGTCACATATCAGTAGTGAATAAGCATGGTAGTCACATATCAGTAGTGAATAAGCATGGTAGTCACCACATATCAGTAGTGAATAAGCATGGTAGTCACCACATATCAGTAGTGAATAAGCATGGTAGTCACCACATATCAGTAGTGAATAAGCATGGTAGTCACCACATATCAGTAGTGAATAAGTATGGTAGTCACATATCAGTAGTGAATAAGCATGGTAGTCACCACATATCAGTAGTGAATAAGCATGGTAGTCACATATCAGTAGTGAATAAGCATGGTAGTCACATATCAGTAGTGAATAAGCATGGTAGTCACCACATATCAGTAGTGAATAAGCATGGTAGTCACATATCAGTAGTAAATAAGCATGGTAGTCACATATCAGTGGTGAATAAGTATGGTAGTCACATATCAGTAGTAAATAAGCATGGTAGTCACATATCAGTGGTGAATAAGTATGGTAGTCACATATCAGTAGTAAATAAGCATGGTAGTCACATATCAGTAGTGAATAAGCATGGTAGTCACCACATATCAGTAGTGAATAAGCATGGTAGTCACATATCAGTAGTGAATAAGCATGGTAGTCACATATCAGTAGTAAATAAGCATGGTAGTCACCACATATCAGTAGTGAATAAGCATGGTAGTCACATATCAGTAGTGAATAAGCATGGTAGTCACATATCAGTAGTGAATAAGCATGGTAGTCACCACATATCAGTAGTGAATAAGCATGGTAGTCACATATCAGTAGTGAATAAGCATGGTAGTCACCACATATCAGTAGTGAATAAGCATGGTAGTCACATATCAGTAGTAAATAAGCATGGTAGTCACATATCAGTAGTGAATAAGCATGGTAGTCACATATCAGTAGTGAATAAGCATGGTAGTCACATATCAGTAGTGAATAAGCATGGTAGTCACCACATATCAGTAGTGAATAAGCATGGTAGTCACATATCAGTAGTAAATAAGCATGGTAGTCTCATATCAGTGGTGAATAAGCAAGGTAGTCACATATCAGTAGTGAATAAGCATGGTAGTCACCACATATCAGTAGTGAATAAGCATGGTAGTCACCACATATCAGTAGTGAATAAGTATGGTAGTCACATATCAGTAGTGTATAAGCATGGTAGTCACCACATATCAGTAGTGAATAAGCATGGTAGTCACATATCAGTAGTGAATAAGTATGGTAGTCACATATCAGTAGTGTATAAGCATGGTAGTCACATATCAGTAGTGAATAAGCATGGTAGTCACCACATATCAGTAGTGTATAAGCATGGTAGTCACATATCAGTAGTGAATAAGTATGGTAGTCACATATCAGTAGTGTATAAGCATGGTAGTCACATATCAGTAGTGAATAAGCATGGTAGTCACATATCAGTAGTGAATAAGCATGGTAGTCACATATCAGTAGTGAATAAGCATGGTAGTCACATATCAGTAGTGAATAAGCATGGTAGTCACCACATATCAGTAGTGAATAAGTATGGTAGTCACATATCAGTAGTGAATAAGCATGGTAGTCACATATCAGTAGTGAATAAGCATGGTAGTCACATATCAGTAGTGAATAAGCATGGTAGTCACCACATATCAGTAGTGAATAAGCATGGTAGTCACCACATATCAGTAGTGAATAAGTATGGTAGTCACATATCAGTAGTGAATAAGCATGGTAGTCACCACATATCAGTAGTGAATAAGCATGGTAGTCACATATCAGTAGTGAATAAGCATGGTAGTCACCACATATCAGTAGTGAATAAGCATGGTAGTCACATATCAGTGGTGAATAAGTATGGTAGTCACATATCAGTAGTGAATAAGCATGGTAGTCACCACATATCAGTAGTGAATAAGCATGGTAGTCACATATCAGTGGTGAATAAGTATGGTAGTCACATATCAGTAGTGTATAAGCATGGTAGTCACCACATATCAGTAGTGAATAAGCATGGTAGTCACCACATATCAGTAGTGAATAAGCATGGTAGTCACATATCAGTGGTGAATAAGTATGGTAGTCACATATCAGTGGTGAATAAGCATGGTAGTCATGTACTAAAGATAGTGGGAACATTCTTTCAGTGATTTATTTTCTTTGGTAAGAGGCCTTCTATTTCATCGCCCTACAGTAGTTTGAGAGTGTTTTACCTGTTCTTTAGCGATCATCTTCTCCAAGCAGGTTTTGCAACCCCTGTCTTCCCACCACCCACTCACCTCAGCGAGCCCCCTCTTGCCCGAGGAGGAAGTGATGCGGTTTCGTTTCTCTCTGCTGGTTTGTCCTCAGCAGTACAAAACAGGGATTGAATAAAAATAACTCAAGTCATTCAAGTACCTCTCTCTCTGCATCTTCCCTGATACCCTTATTTCAACAATTTACCTTCTATTCACAAGCCAACTTCACAACTTAACTCCAGCGCATTTCACCTGTCTTAGCCCGATAGACGTCTAACAATTCCCATAAGTCTTTGTCTGTCTAGACCACCAAGACCAACAGTGAGTCATTCTGTCTCAGTGAATGACGCTCTACAGCCTTCCCTCTGCACACCCACTGTACACTAGGCCTACACATATAGATCAATGTCATACACACAATATATAAACTGAAGATCTACACTGGAATGAGACACATCTGACAGCTGACTGTTTTAGGACAGTGTTAGCCTACAGGCCTTGTGACTGAGGGGTCATGTAAAGTGTTGATACATTTCAGAAAACGTCTTAATGACAGGCATGGGTCTTTACAAACGGCCATGTGTAGTGTAGGCTATACTATACTAACAATACTATAAATACCAGATCTAGATCATGCTGTTATTTGGACTCTTGAATGGCCCACTGCAACTTTTGGCCCTGAGAACCAAATATTGCGTGAGTTGGTAGCAGTCTGTGAGCTGGTAGCAGTCTGTGAGCTGGTAACAGTCTGTGAGCTGGTAACAGTCTGTGAGCTGGTAACAGTCTGTGAGCTGGTAGCAGTCTGTGAGCTGGTAACAGTCTGTGAGCTGGTAACAGTCTGTGAGCTAGTAACAGTCTGTGAGCTGGTAACAGTCTGTGAGCTGGTAACAGTCTGTGAGCTGGTAGCAGTCTGTGAGCTAGTAGCAGTCTGTGAGCGGGTAACAGTCTGTGAGCAGGTAACAGTCTGTGAGCTGGTAACAGTCTGTGAGCTGGTAGCAGTCTGTGAGCTGGTAACAGTCTGTGAGCTGGTAGCAGTCTGTGAGCTAGTAGTAGTCTGTGAGCGGGTAACAGTCTGTGAGCTAGTAACAGTCTGTGAGCTGGTAACAGTCTGTGAGCGGGTAACAGTCTGTGAGCGGGTAACAGTCTGTGAGCTGGTAGCAGTCTGTGAGCTGGTAGCAGTCTGTGAGCTAGTAGCAGTCTGTGAGCTGGTAACAGTCTGTGAGCGGGTAACAGTCTGTGAGCGCGTAACAGTCTGTGAGCTGGTAACAGTCTGTGAGCTAGTAGCAGTCTGTGAGCGGGTAACAGTCTGTGAGCTGGTAACAGTCTGTGAAATGGTAACAGTCTGTGAGCTGGTAACAGTCTGTGAGCTGGTAACAGTCTGTGAGCTGGTAACAGTATGTGAGCTAGTAGCAGTCTGTGAGCTGGTAACAGTCTGTGAGCTGGTAACAGTCTGTGAGCTGGTAACAGTCTGTGAGCTGGTAGCAGTCTGTGAGCTGGTAACAGTCTGTGAGCTGGTAACAGTCTGTGAGCTGGTAACAGAGATTAGTAATGTCCTGATCCAGACATGTTGTTGTTGTTGTGGAGAAGAAAAAAAGATACTATACACTCTTAGTTTTTTGGGCTTCCCCATACGAGAACACTTTTTGGTTCCAGGTAGAACCCTTTTGGTTCCATGTAAAACCCTTTCCACAGAAGGTTCTACATGGAACCCAAAATAGTTCTACCTGGAAGCAAAAAGGGTTATCCTATGGGGATAGCCGAATAACTTTTTTCTAAGAGTGTAGTTGTGTTGATCCCCAATTATAACAGCCACATGAGCCTAACATGCCTCAGGCCACAGAGACACAGTACCATTTCAGTCTCTAGAATCATGCCCCTGGGTCTTACTGTCAAAGGGGTGATGTGTACGCGGCAAGTGAAGTCAGACGCAGGACACAGAGAATCAGGATGACTACTTTACTGAATGCAAACGCACAAACAAAAGTCTCCAAAACACTGGAGGGGAAAAACACCCTGTGCGTAATGAGGCGAAATAGCTATGCCGAACATCAACGAGACAATACACAATAACACACAAAGGCCAAACGTAAAACAAGGGAACTTATATGCTACACAATCAACACTAATAAGCAACAGGTGTATAAACTAGACAACACAAGACAAACACCGAAAACATCGATCGGCAGTAGCTAGTACTTCGGGGACGACGAACGCCGAAGCCTTCCCGAGCAAGGAGGAGGAGCAGCCTCGGCAGAATCCGTGACACCTACCCCCTCTTCTGGGTTGATAGATCTGAATAGAGTGGACTGGATAAATAAAAGCAAAATGGTGGTGGCTTCACCTCGACTCAGGCCTTGAAATGGTAGGAACTAAGAAAAGGGGCTAGAGAGTGAAAGGGAAATGGGCCAGAGTAACATAGGAAAATATTGCTTTCCCACTGGGCCAAACTGAATCAATAGACCATTGACTGCTATGGTATGTAGGGCTGTGGGTGGTTATGCACTGTGCTACGGGCTCAGACAGCATACAGTACTTCAGTATAATTCACCCTTGTGTGTGAGAGTTTGTGTGTGAGAGTCTGTGTGTGTGTGTGTGTGTGTGTGTGTGTGTGTGTGTGTGTGTGTGTGTGTGTGTGTGTGTGTGTGTAAACAGATTGGGCTTCCTTGTTGTTATGAAGCAGGCTTTGTTTATTTGATTGTCAACAGATTTGAGATAATTCCATGAAAGAGTCTGTCAACCTCAACCAAATGTAATCTAATATGATGAACTACATTGACTGTGAAGATCAGTGGAGTGATAATCGTCTACTGTCATATTAGAGAGCAAGACCAGAGGACCTTTAAATTAGGGATGATAAAATTGTTATTACATTGTTGTCATATTTTAGGACAAAATTGGGGCGGCAGGTAGCCTAGCCGTTAGACGCGAGCCAGTAACCGGAGGGCTGCCAGTTCTAATCATTGGTCTGACTGGAAAAATCTGTTGGGAAGTGAGCTGGCAACCGGAGTGTTGCTGGCATCAAATCCTAGATGCCATTGCTGCCACTGTGCCCTTGAGCAAGGCATTTAACCCCCCACAACAACTGCTACATGAGCCGCCCAATGTGGCAGCCCCCTGCTCCAACCTCCATGTGTATGTAATAGTATCCTGCTCCAACCTCCATGTGTACGTAACAGTCTCCTGCTCCAACCTCCATGTGTATGTAACAGTATCCTGCTTCAACCTCCATGTGTATGAAACAGTGTCCTGCTCCAACCTCTCCAACCTCTATGTGTATGTAACAGTATCCTGCTCCAACCTCTATGTGTATGTAACAGTATCCTGCTCCAACCTCTATGTGTATGTAACAGTATCCTGCTTCAACCTATATGTGTATATAACAGTATCCTGCTCCAACCTCCATGTGTATGTAACAGGCTCCTGCTCCAACCTGTAGGTGTATGTAACAGTGTCCTGCTCCAACCTCTATGTGTATGTAACAGTCTCCTGCTCCAACCTGTATGTGTATGTAACAGTATCCTGCTCCAACCTGTATGTGTATGTAACAGTATCCTGCTCCAACCTGTAGGTGTATGTAACAGTGTCCTGCTCCAACCTGTATGTAACAGTATCCTGCTCCAACCTCTATGTGTATGTAACAGTATCCTGCTCCAACCTCCATGTGTACGTAACAGTCTCCTGCTCCAACCTCCATGTGTATGTAACAGTATCCTGCTTCAACCTCCATGTGTATGAAACAGTGTCCTGCTCCAACCTCTCCAACCTCTATGTGTATGTAACAGTATCCTGCTCCAACCTCTATGTGTATGTAACAGTATCCTGCTCCAACCTCTATGTGTATGTAACAGGCTCCTGCTCCAACCTGTAGGTGTATGTAACAGTGTCCTGCTCCAACCTCTATGTGTATGTAACAGTCTCCTGCTCCAACCTGTATGTGTATGTAACAGTATCCTGCTCCAACCTGTATGTGTATGTAACAGTATCCTGCTCCAACCTGTAGGTGTATGTAACAGTGTCCTGCTCCAACCTGTATGTAACAGTATCCTGCTCCAACCTCTATGTGTATGTAACAGTATCCTGCTCCAACCTCTATGTGTATGTAACAGTATCCTGCTCCAACCTGTATGTGTATGTAACAGTATCCTGCTCCAACCTGAAGGTGTATGTAACAGTATCCTGCTCCAACCTCTATGTGTATGTAACAGTGTCCTGCTCCAACCTGTATGTAACAGTATCCTGCTCCAACCTCTATGTGTATGTAACAGTATCCTGCTCCAACCTGTATGTGTATGTAACAGTATCCTGCTCCAACCTGTAGGTGTATGTAACAGTATCCTGCTCCAACCTCTATGCGTATGTAACAGTGTCCTGCTCCAACCTCTATGTGTATGTAACAGGCTCCTGCTCCAACCTCTATGTGTATGTAACAGTATCCTGCTCCAACCTCTATGTGTATGTAACAATATCCTGCTCCAACCTCTATATGTATGTAACAGTATCCTGCTCCAACCTATATGTGTATGTAACAGGCTCCTGCTCCAACCTCTATGTGTATGTAACAGTATCCTGCTCCAACCTCTATGTGTATGTAACAGTATCCTGCTCCAACCTGTAGGTGTATGTAACAGTGTCCTGCTCCAACCTGTATGTAACAGTATCCTGCTCCAACCTCTATGTGTATGTAACAGGCTCCTGCTCCAACCTCTATGTGTATGTAACAGTATCCTGCTCCAACGTCTATGTGTATGTAACAGTATCCTGCTCCAACCTCTATGTGTATGTAACAGTATCCTGCTCGAACCTATATGTGTATGTAACAGGCTCCTGCTCCAACCTCTATGTGTATGTAACAGTATCCTGCTTCAACCTCCATGTGTATGAAACAGTGTCCTGCTCCAACCTCTCCAACCTCTATGTGTATGTAACAGTATCCTGCTCCAACCTCTATGTGTATGTAACAGTATCCTGCTCCAACCTCTATGTGTATGTAACAGTATCCTGCTCCAACCTATATGTGTATGTAACAGTATCCTGCTCCAACCTCCATGTGTATGTAACAGGCTCCTGCTCCAACCTGTAGGTGTATGTAACAGTGTCCTGCTCCAACCTCTATGTGTATGTAACAGTCTCCTGCTCCAACCTGTATGTGTATGTAACAGTATCCTGCTCCAACCTGTATGTGTATGTAACAGTATCCTGCTCCAACCTGTAGGTGTATGTAACAGTGTCCTGCTCCAACCTGTATGTAACAGTATCCTGCTCCAACCTCTATGTGTATGTAACAATATCCTGCTCCAACCTCTATATGTATGTAACAGTATCCTGCTCCAACCTATATGTGTATGTAACAGGCTCCTGCTCCAACCTCTATGTGTATGTAACAGTATCCTGCTCCAACCTCCATGTGTATGAAACAGTGTCCTGCTCCAACCTCTCCAACCTCTATGTTTATGTAACAGGCTCCTGCTCCAACCTCTATGTGTATGTAACAGTATCCTGCTCCAACCTCTATGTGTATGTAACAATATCCTGCTCCAACCTCTATGTGTATGTAACAATATCCTGCTCCAACCTCTATGTGTATGTAACAGTATCCTGCTCCAACCTGTATGTAACAGTATCCTGCTCCAACCTCTATGTGTATGTAACAGTATCCTGCTCCAACCTGTAGGTGTATGTAACAGTATCCTGCTCCAACTTGTATGTGTATGTAACAGGCTCCTGCTCCAACCTGTATGTGTATGTAACAGTGTCCTGCTCCAACCTGTATGTGTATGTAACAGTATCCTGCTCCAACCTGTATGTAACATTATCCTGCTCCAACCTCCATGTGCATGTAACAGTATCCTGCTCCAACCTCTATGTGTATGTAACAGTATCCTGCTCCAACCTGTATGTAACAGTATCCTGCTCCAACCTCTATGTAACAGTATCCTGCTCCAACCTGTATGAAACAGTATCCTGCTCCAACCTCTATGTAACAGTATCCTTCTCCAACCTCTATGAAACAGTATCCTGCTCCAACCTCTATGTAACAGTATCCTGCTCCAACCTCTATGTGTATGAAACAGTATCCTTCTCCAACCTCTATGTAACAGTATCCTGCTCCAACCTGTATGTAACAGTCTCCTGCTCCAACCTCCATGTGTGTCTTTCAGAGGTTGGGATAAAGTGGAAGTCAAATTTCGGTTGGACCTTGTGTACAATCGTAAAAGCTGTTGTGGTTGTTTTTGTTTTATAGACTTAAGTTATTTGTGTGTGTGTGTGTGTGTGTGTGTTAATGTGTGTGTGTGTGTGTGTGTGTTAATGTGTGTGTGTGTGTGTGTGTGTTAATGTGTGTGTGTGTGTGTGTGTGCCACACTGTCCCCTCAAACCCTGACCCCCTCACTAACCATCTGGAGTCAGTATGGGGGTGTGACTCACAATATTAACATATGTTTCCACATGGTGACTAACCTCCCCTCCCCCTGGAGTCACTCGGTTGAAAAGACACTGCAGGCAGGTGGACCTCCTATAAATCAAACATCACTTTACTGTTAAAGGCCTAGGGGCCTGTTCACATGGCATGTTTGATGTGATGTCAGTGCTTTGATGTGTAGCCAAATCACATTTGAGACTTTTAAAATGTACATTATTTTTGGATCTCTGGTGAGCAAACTAATTGTCTACAAGATATTTATATCATCAAGCACAGAACATCTATTCAGTTGTTTTTTCTGTTGAACCACTCTCTGCCCGTTTCATCTCATTATGTGACCTACGTGATGATCTTGAATAATTGATAATGTGGTGAATGGCTCCACCTTGTTCTGATCCTCGTCTTTTGTTTCCATTACAGCCTATTGATAAGGCTCCATTCAACAGACACCAAAACAACATAACACTCAATCCCTCAAAGGACTCTTATGACCACAGCATTGGGTTTACAAGAGAGTGGGGAAGGGCACACTCATTTTCAAGCACGCAGACACACACACACACACACACACACACACTAGCCAAGGTCTTAAATACACAGTAGTGTTATTGGTGGGTGCTAATTGGCAGTCAGACAACACAGCTTTCTACCCAATGAGAGAGCAGAGAGGAGAACCAGTCAACTACTCAGACAGAGAGACTGAGTCTGCATCCCAAATGACACCCTATTCCCTACATAGTTCACTACTTTCGACCAGAACCACTGCTACAGATAACCATATTCCCAGGGGTATCGTCAACAATAATCTTGTGACCATATAATGTTGAATTGCACTGTTAACTATGTTACTGTTAGCCCAATTGGGAAGCCCACTGTGGTAAGCTTGTCAAAGCCAAAACAAATTGTCTTTGTCACACGCGCTGAATACAACAGGTGTAGACCTTACCGTGAAATGCTTACTTACAAGCCCTTAACCAACAAGAAAAGATTTGCAAAAAAATATAAGAAATACAATATAAATATTTTGGCGGCAGGTAGCTTAGTGGTTAAGAGCGTTGTGCCAGTAACCGAAAGGTCGCTGGTTCTAATCCCCGAGCCAACTAGGTGAAAAATCTGTCGATGTGCCCTTGAGCAAGGCACTTAACCCTAATTGCTCCTGTAAGTCGCTCTGGATAAGAGCGTCTGCTAAATGACGTAAATGTAAATGTAAATTACATATCAATGTACGAAGGTTGATGTCAAAGATGGACCTTCTTGATATCTGGGTTTATGACACAGATATTCTGGAACTAAGGGGCCTAGGCCGAACCATGAAAACCAGCCCCAGACCACTATTCGTCCTCCACCAAACTTTACAGTTGGCACTATGCATTCGGGCAGGTAGCGTTCTCCTGGCATCCGCCAAACCCAGATTCATCCATTGGACTGCCAGATGGTGAAGCGTGATTCATCACTCCATAGAACGCGTTTCCACTGCTCCAGAGTCCAATGGCGGTGAGTTTTACACAACTCCAGCCGACACTTGGCATTGTGAATGGCGATCTTAGGCTTGTGTGTGGCTGCTCGGCCATGGAAACCCATTTCATGAAGCTCCCGACCAGCAGTTCTTGTGCTGACATTGCTTCCAGAGGCAGTTTGGAACTTGGTAGTGAGTGTTGCAACCGAGGACATACGATTTTTACGAGCTGTCCCATTCTGTGAGCTTGTGTGGCCTACCACTTTGCGGCTGAGCCGTTGTTGTTCGTAGATGTTTCCACTTCACAATAACAGCACTTACAGTTGACTGTGGCAGCTCTAGCAGGGCAGAAATTTGATGAACTGACTTGTTGGAAAGGTGGCATCCTATGACGGTGCCACGTTTAAAGTCACGAGCTCTTCAGTAAGGCCATTCTACTGCCAATGTTTGTCTATGGAGATTGCATGGCGGTGTGCTCGATTTAATACACCTGTCAGCAACGGGTGTGGCTGAAATAGCCGAATCCACTAATTTGAAGGGGTGTCCACATACTTTTGTACCAACAATGACGAGACAGCCTACAGGGAGGAGGTGAGGGCCCTGGCGGAGTGATGCCAGGAAAATAACCTTTCCCTCAACGTCAACAAACGAAGGTGCTGATCGTGTCTTCAGGAGACAACAGAGAGCACGCACCTATTCACATCGACGGGACCGCAGTGGAGAAGGTGAAAAGCTTCAAGTTCCTCAGCGTACACATTACTGACAATCTGAAATGGTCTACCCACACAGACAGTGTGGTGAAGAAGGCGCAACAGCGCCTCTTCAACCTCAGGAGGCTGAAGAAATTATTCTTGGCCCCTAAGACCCTCAGAAACTTTTACAGATGTACAATTGAGAGCATCCTGTCAGCTGTATCACCGTCTGGTACGGCAACTGCACCGCCCGCAACCGCAGGGCTCTCCAAAGGGTGGTGCGGTCTGCCCAACACATCACCGGGGGCACACTGCCTGCCTGCCCTCCAGGACACCTACAGCACCCGATGTCACAGGAAGGCCAAAAAGATGATCAAGGACATCAACCATCCGAGCCACGGCCTGTTCACCCCGCTATCATCCAGAAGGCGAGGTCAGTACAGGTGCATCAAAGCTGGGACCGAGAGACTGAAAAACAGCTTCTATCTCAAGGCCATCAGACTGTTAAATAGCCATCACTAGCTGGCTACCACTCGGTTACTCAACCCTGCACCTTAGAGAAAGCTGCCCTATGTACAGTTGAAGTCAGAAGTTTACATACACTTAGGTTGGAGTCATTAAAACTCGTTTTTCAACCACTCCACAAATTTCTTGTTAACAAACTATAGTTTTGGCAAGTCGGTTAGGACATCTACTATGTGCATGACACAAGTAATTTTTCCAACAATTGTTTACAGACGGATTATTTGACTTATAATTCACTGTATCACAATTCCAGTGGGTCAGAAGTTTACATACACCAAGTTGACTTTGCCTTTAAACAGCTTGGAAAATTCCAGAAAATGATGTCATGGCTTTGGAAGCTTCTGATAGGCTAATTGACATAATTTGAGTCAATTGGAGGTGTACCTGTGGATGTATTTCAAGGCCTACCTTCAAACTCAGTGCCTCTTTGCTTGACATCATGGGAAAATCAAAAGATATCAGCCAAAATCTCTGGTTCATCCTTGGGAGCAATTTCCAAATGCCTGAAGGTACCACGTTCATCTGTACAAACAATAGTACGCAAGTATAAACACAATGGGACCACGCAGCCGTCACACCGCTCAGGAAGGAGACGCGTTCTGTCTCCTAGAGATGAACGTACTTTGGTGCGAAAAGTGAAAATCAATCCCAGAACAACAGCAAAGGACCTTGTGAAGATGCTGGAGGAAACAGGTACAAAAGTATCTACAGTGGGGAGAACAAGTATTTGATACACTGCCGATTTTGCAGGTTTTCCTACTTACAAAGCATGTAGAGGTCTGTCATTTTTATCATAGGTACACTTCAACTGTGAGAGACGGACTCTAAAACAAAAATCCAGAAAATCACATTGTATGATTTTTAAGTAATGAATTTGTGTTTTATTGCATGACATAAGTATTTGATACATCAGAAAAGCAGAACTTAATATTTGGTACAGAAACCTTTGTTTGCAATTACAGAGATCATACGTTTCCTGTAGGTCTTGACCAGGTTTGCACACACTGCAGCAGGGATTTTGGCCCACTCCTCCATACAGACCTTCTCCAGATTCTTCAGGTTTTGGGGCTGTCGCTGGGCAATACGGACTTTCAGCTCCCTCCAAAGATTTTCTATTGGGTTCAGGTCTGGAGACTGGCTAGGCCACTCCAGGACCTTGAGATGCTTCTTACGGAGCCACTCCTTAGTTGCCCTGGCTGTGTGTTTTGGGTCGTTGTCATGCTGGAAGACCCAGCCACGACCCATCTTCAATGCTCTTACTGAGGGAAGTAGGTTGTTGGCCAAGATCTCGCGATACATGGCCCCATCCATCCTCCCCTCAATACGGTGCAGTCGTCCTGTCCCCTTTGCAGAAAAGCATCCCCAAAGAATGATGTTTCCACCTCCATGCTTCACAGTTGGGATGGTGTTCTTGGGGTTGAACTCATCCTTCTTCTTCCTCCAAACACGGCGAGTGGAGTTTAGACCAAAAAGGTCTATTTTTGTCTCATCAGACCACATGACCTTCTTCCATTCCTCCTCTGGATCATCCAGATGGTCATTGGCAAACATCAGACGGGCCTGGACATGCGCTGGCTTGAGCAGGGGGACCTTGCGTGCGCTGCAGGATTTTAATCCATGACGGCGTAATGTGTTACTAATGGTTTTCTTTGAGACTGTGGTCCCAGCTCTCTTCAAGTCATTGACCAGGTCCTGCCGTGTAGTTCTGGGCTGATCCCTCACCTTCCTCATGATCATTGATGCCCCACGAGGTGAGATCTTGCATGGAGCCCCAGACCGAGGGTGATTGACCGTCATCTTGAACTTCTTCCATTTGCTAATAATTGCGCCAACAGTTGTTGCCTTCTCACCAAGCCGCTTGCCTATTGTCCTGTAGCCCATCCCAGCCCTGTGCAGGTCTACAATTTTATCCCTGATGTCCTTACACAGCTCTCTGGTCTTGGCCATTGTGGAGAGGTTGGAGTCTGTTTGATTGAGTGTGTGGACAGGTGTCTTTTATACAGGTAACGAGTTCAAACAGGTGCAGTTAATACAGGTAATGAGTGGAGAACAGGAGGGCTTCTTAAAGAAAAACTAACAGGTCTGTGAGAGCCGGAATTCTTACTGGTTGGTAGGTGATCAAATACTTATGTCATGCAATAAAATGCAAATTAATTACTTAAAAATCATACAATGTGATTTTCTGGATTTTTGTTTTAGATTCCGTCTCTCACAGTTGAAATGTACCTATGACAAAAATTACAGACCTCTACTAGCTTTGTAAGTAGGAAAACCTGCAAAATCGGCAGTGTATCAAATACTTGTTCTCCCCACTGTATATCCACAGTAAAACAAGTCCTATATCGGCATTACCTGAAAGACCGCTCAGCAAGGAAGAAGCCACTGCTCCAAAACCGCCATACAAAAGCCAGACTACGGTTTGCAACTGCACATGGGGACAAAGATCGTACCTTTTGGAGTTTGGCCATAATGGCCATCGTTATGTTTGGAGGAAAAAGGGGATAGCTTGCAAGCCGAAGAACACCATCCCAACCGTGAAGCACGGGGGTGGCAGCATCATGCTGTGGGGGTGCTTTGCTGCAGGAGGGACTGGTGCACTTCACAAAATAGATGGCATCATGAGGAAGGAAAATGATGTGGATATATTGAAGCAACATCTCAAGACATCAGTCAGGAAGTTAAAGCTTGGTCGCAAATGGGTCTTCCAAATGGACAATGACCCCAAGCATACTTCCAAAGCTGTGGCAAAATGGCTTAAGGACAACAAAGTCAAGATATTGGAGTGGCCATCACAAAGCCCTGACCTCAATCCTATAGAAAATGTGTGGGCAGAACTGAAAAAGCGTGTGCGAGCAAGGAGTCCTACAAACCTGACTCAGTTACACCAGCTCTGTCAGGAGGAATGGGCCAAAATTCACCCAACTTATTGTGGGAAGCTTGTGGAAGGCTACCCGAAACGTTTGACCCAAGTTAATTTAAAGGCAATGCTACCAAATACGAATTGAGTGTATATAAACTTCTGACCCACTGGGAATGTGATGAAAGAAATAAAAGCTGAAATAAATCATTCTCTCTACTATTATTCTGACATTTCACATTCTTAAAATAAAGTGGTGATCCTAACTGACCTAAGACAGGGAATTTGTACTAGGATTAAATGTCAGGAATTGTGAAAAACTGAGTTTAAATGTATTTGGCTAAGGTGTATGTAAACTTCCGACTTCAAATGTATCTTCAACACAAATGTGTATGTGTGTGTATAGTGCGTATGTTATCGTGTGTTTGTATGCATGTGTCTGTGCCTGTGTTGGTGTTGCTTCACAGTCCCCGCTGTTCCATAAGGTGTATTTTTATCTGTTTTTAAATCTAATTTTACTGCTTGCATGAGTTACTTGAAGAAAAACAAAGAAGAAAAAACATTTATATAAAAAAAGAAGTGGACAGAACTTCGAGCCAACTAGTGGCTGGGAGAAGGGGCAGGTAGTCGACTGGCTGGCCAAGTTCAGTTTAATCCACCAAATATTTCAAATAATAAGCCTGCCGAGATAAAATGCTGATTAAAAGCATCACTTATCTAATTTTTCTCAGTAATGATGCCAGAGTCTGACACAATTTGCTTAGGCAGGGAAGGAGATAAATTATAGTTTGTTAACAAGACATTTGTGGAGTGGTTGAAAAACAAGTTTTAATGACTCCAACCTAAGTGTATGTAAACTTCCGACTTCAACTGTATGTGGTAGTAGAGTAGGGGCCTGAGGGCACACATTTAATGTGTTATGACATTTGTTGTGAATGTATTGTAATGTTTTAAAAATTGTATAACTGCCTTAATTTTCTGGACCCAAGGAAGAGTAGCTGCTGCCTTGGCAAGAACTAATGGGGATCCATAATAAACACAAAAATACAAATCTTCTGCTAACATCAGTTCTTTTTGAGTCTTCCAATAGTTTATATTTTTTCTAAGAGATTGTCAATTGGACATGCTCTCTGCAAGATTTTGTAAATCTTACCTATCATATGAACATCCTTTTCTGGCTCAAATAAGATTCCCTCACAGTTGCTCTGATGTCCAAATGTTTTAAAATATACATTTTGTGATATGTAACTTTTAAGTTGCATGCATTTGAAAATATCTATATTGGTCAGTCCAAAAATGCTTTTTAATTCTGTAATGGAAATACAGTGGGGGAAAAAAGTATTTAGTCAGCCACCAATTGTGCAAGTTCTCCCACTTAACAAGATGAGAGTGGCCTGTAATTTGTAAAAACATCATAGGTACACGTCAACTATGACAGACAAAATGAGAATTTTTTTCCAGAAAATCACATTGTAGGATTTTTAATGAATTTATTTGCAAATTATGGTGGAAAATAAGTATTTGGTCAATAACAAAAGTTTCTCAATACTTTGTTATATACCCTTTGTTGGCAATGACACAGGTCAAACGTTTTCTGTAAGTCTTCACAAGGTTTTCACACACTGTTGCTGGTATTTTGGCCCATTCCTCCATGCAGATCTCTAGAGCAGTGATGTTTTGGGGCTGTCGTTGGGCAACACAGACTTTCAACTCCCTCCAAAGATTTTCTATGAGGTTAAGATCTGGAGACTGGCTAGGCCACTCCAGGACCTTGAAATGCTTCTTACGAAGCCACTCCTTCGTTGCCCGGGCGGTGTGTTTGGGATCATTGTCATGCTGAAAGACCCAGCCACGTTTCATCTTCAATGCCCTTGCTGATGGAAGGAGGTTTTCACTCAAAATCTCACGATACATGGCCCCATTCATTCTTTCCTTTACACGGATCAGTCGTCCTGGTCCCTTTGCAGAAAAACAGCCCCAAAGCATGATGTTTCCACCCCCATGCTTCACAGTAGACCCGGCGTCGTCCAGGGTAGGGGAGGGAATGGCCGGCAGGGGATGTAGCTCAGTTCGTAGAGCATGGCGTTTGCAACGCCAGGGTTGTGGGTTCGATAAAAAAATTATGTATGCACTAACTGTAAGTCGCTCTGGATAAGAGCGTCTGCTAAATGACTAAAATGTAAATGTAAATGTAAATGTGTTCTTTGGATGCAACTCAGCATTCTTTGTCCTCCAAACACGACGAGTTGATTTTCTACCAAAAAGTTCTATTTTGGTTTCATCTGACCATATGACATTCTCCCAATCCTCTTCTGGATCATCCAAATGCACTCTAGCAAACTTCAGACGGGCCTGGACATGTACTGGCTTAAGCAGGGGGACACGTCTGGCACTGCAGGATTTGAGTCCCTGGCGGCGTAGTGTGTTACTGATGGTAGGCTTTGAGAATTTGCACAATTGGTGGCTGACTAAATACTTTTTTTCCCCACTGTACATGTATTTCCTGTTACCAAGTCATTTACGGTTTCTATGCCTTTAGTTTTCAATGTGGACCAATTTATCTGTGAATTCTGAAAAGCTATCCAAGGAGTGTTCTGGGTTGTGTTTTTAGGAAGTGATATTGTTTCTTGTAGAATACGTTACATTTTCTTCCGTATTGTTATAGTGTTCTTAACTATGAAGTTGTTAATGTTTTTAGCTTTATCCTTTGAAAATAGACACATAAAAAGATTCTGGCGATGAGCATGCACATCTTCAATATGTACCTATTGTTCCTCTTTAGTGCATTTAACTATATGTCGCAAGGAAAAGCCTTGGGTAGCGAGTTGATACAATTCTGGAAGTCTGGAAAGTTAAAACCACCCTCAGATTTAGGAAGATGTAAAACATTCCTTTTTATTCTCTATATTTTATTTGCCCATGACCGAGTCTTTTTTAAAGATTGTCTTCGTTGGGGTAATAGCTATTACAGAAAATAAATACAAAAACTTTTTAAAAATATATAAAAAATAAAAAAACTTTTGGAGCCATTCTGAAGAGGTTTATTGTATCTGTAAGATTTATGGGAATATTGTTCCATTTAATTAGATCTGCTTTCATATTGTTGAGTAATGGAATAAAGTTATCTCTATGTATTTGTTGTTTGTTGTCACTTATTAAGCATCCTGAGTATTTAATATTTTTTTGTGGTCCACTTAAAGGATTGCTGTAGATCATTAATTATAAAAAAAAAATGTTTTCCTATTGCCATTATGTAATTATTTTCCACATTAATTTTATATCCTGAGATTTTAGAGTATTCTGAAAATATTTTTTAGCAATGGGGGGCATTGAGTTTTCAATATTGATCAGGTGTATCAGGATATCATCTGCAAATAAGTTTAGTTTATATTATATTATATATGTTTACCAATATTGATACCTGTTATGTTTGTGTCCTGTCCAATTCTTTCTTCAAGTGGTTCAATTGCCAGTGCAAACAGGAGGGGGGAGAGAGGACATCCCTGTCTTGTGCCCCTTTCTAAAGAAATGTCATCAGATAATGAATTATTTGTGAATATTTTTGCTTTAAGACAGTTATATAATATTTGTATTACATTTATTATTTCAGCTGGAAAGTTGAAAGCTTCTAAATTTAAGATGGTTGAACGCCTTTTCGACATCAACAGCCATTATTATCTAGTTTTTTTTGCATATTGTATTAAACTGAAACAGGTTCTTGTATTTGATTGTAAGTGTCTATTTTTAATAAACCCTGTTTGATTGATATGTATCAAGTCTGGTTAGACTTTTGCCATTCTATTGCTTATCAGCTTTATTATTATTTTATTGTCACAATTTATTCAACTTCTTGGTCTATAATCAGCAGGGGACTCTCCAGATTTTCCTGGTTTTAATATAACTGAAATAACTGTTTGATACATGGAACTAGGAAGTACTGAATTGAGTGACGTGTGATGTCATTTGTGTAAATAGGGGGGCTACTTTGTCCCAAAATGTTTGAATAGAATTCTATGGAAAAGCCATCCATTCCTGGTGCTTTTCTCCATGCGATTGTTTTAACAGTATCTAATATTTCTTCTCTGTTTTTAGTGATACTTTTTTTGTCTGCTGATAATTGCTTCAGGGTTGTTGAGTCTATGAAGGCTGTAGGATCCATCCAACTGTTGTTTAATTCTGATGGATATACATTTTCATAAAAACGTTAAAAATTGTAATTAATCGCGTTGTTGTTTCTAATTACCACTTTTGTATCTTTATCTTTTAAAATTATAACTGGTTTAGCATGCATTCGTTTTGTGAGAGTTGGGAGATATTTACCAGGTTTATTTGCCATTAAGTAGTATGCTTTATTTGAGTTTAACCTGTAGTTGCTGGCTCTCTTCAAAAGTAAAAGATTGTATTCCTGCTTAAGTTCAGACATTTTATTTTAAAAGATTCTACATATGTGATTAACAAAATATCAGAACTGTCTAATCTCCCTGACATCATATTGGCTACATTTGATCTAGAGAGCCTCTACACAAATCTCTCATGAAAAAGGCCTAGATGCACTGGGATATTACCTACAGGACCGTGACGGAGAAATGTCACCACCTACTGAATTAAAAAAAATTGTGGGCTATTTTGAGCGAAGGTTTATCTGTGATGAGACCAGGAACCCTTACTTCTCCAAAATCCTCAAATGGTTCAGGTATATTGATGATATTCTCTGTGTGTGGATTGGCACTGAACAAGAACTCCATGAATTCACATCCTTTTTTAACAGTATGAACAATGACCTGAAGTTCTCTATTGAATATGACCATAAGCGGGTCCATTTCTTGGACATGTGGATAAAGGTTGCTAATGATGAACTTATCACCCCTCTATATCAGAAAGAGTGAAATAAACACTTTTCTCCTAGCAAGTAGCAATCCTCCTAGTGCCCTTAAAAGACGGTTACCCAAGAGCCAGTTCTATAGGGTCAGACCTGTGTGTCATTCGACAGAGGACTTTATTGATAAAGCTGTCATCATGAGACAACGTTTTCTGGACAGGGATTACTCCACCCAGTGTGTGGAAGAGGCTCACCAGGATATGCTCAATAAAAGTGTTCAAACTTCTAAGGAGTTCTCTGTTACCTCCATCACTACATTCACCCTCAAAGCCTTTATGATTAAAACATAGTGATGAAACACTGGCATGTGCTCACCTCAGACCCAACGCTCAGCCAGGAATTCAAGGATCACCCCTTACTCGTCTACAAACAGGGCCCCAATCTTCACAGTACACTAGTCCGAGCCAAAAACACGGGTTCTAAACAAACCCTCCTTACTCCCTTGAGAGATGGAAACTACCCCTGTGGCAATTGTGCTCAGTGCAACATCACCAAAAAAAAAACGGAGTTCCGACACTCTAGGTCTGGAAACAGATACAGTGTTAAAGGCAACATAAAAAAGTTGATTTACATTCTACACTGTGTTGGTGACAACATGTGTCCTTTGTGAATAGGTAGCTTAGTGGTTAAGAGTGTTGTGCCAGTAACCGAAAGGTCGCTGGTTCTAATCCCCGAGCCGACTTGGTGAAAAATCTGTCGATGTGCCCTTGAGCAAGGCACTTAACCCTAATTTCTCCTGTAAGTCGCTCTGGATAAGAGCGTCTGCTAAATGACTAAAATGTAAAATTTATATGAGCAACACATCCAGAAGCTTGGAACAGAGAATAAACAAACATAAGAGTTCAATAAGATTCAAGGATGAAAATGACTCTGGTGCTCTCACAGTGTGTCTGTTGCTTGTCACTTTTTCCAGTGCTCTCACAGTGTGTCTGTTGCTTGTCACTTTGTCCAGTGCTCTCACAGTGTGTCTGTTGCTTGTCACTTTGTCCAGTGCTCTCACCGTGTGTCTGTTGCTTGTCACTTTGTCCAGTGCTCTCACCGTGTGTCTGTTGCTTGTCACTTTGTCCAGTGCTCTCACCGTGTGTCTGTTGCTTGTCACTTTGTCCAGTGCTCTCACCGTGTGTCTGTTGCTTGTCACTTTGTCCAGTGCTCTCACCGTGTGTCTGTTGCTTGTCACTTTGTCCAGTGTTCTCACCGTGGGTCTGTTGCTTGTCACTTTGTCCAGTGTTCTCACCGTGTGTCTGTTGCTTGCAACTTTGTCCAGTGTTCTCACCGTGTGTCTGTTGCTTGTCACTTTGTCCCTACACCCTACAGCAGTTAAAACTTAATGAGGATTTTTGATATGAGGGTCATGTTGTAATTCCAATTGTCACCATCTTAGCTTCACACACACCCTCCCTGGTATTAGGGTGTCCTGTATTCATAATGGCCCTAGTGGCCCGATACTTCGCTGACATGTTACCTTTTACCTTTACCTAATTGTTGTCTAGATTTCTCCTGGTTCTACATGCTGTATATAGTGTTGTATATGTTGTCCTTTTCTTTTGCAGTTTTTTGGCTTTATTGCTCTATCTTTGAAAGTATGGGTTCCTTATACTAACTCCACATTCCCTGTGTACATGTGTTTTATTCCAGTAGAAATACATCTATAACATGTTCTGTTCTGTCCTATATTCCTATTTGATATTAGGACATCTAGTGGCCCTTTTGGGTACTGGTGTCTGCAATTACCACTGGCTCGCTGTGTGGCCTTATCTGTCCCACAATTGTTTGTGGAGATATGCTCTGATGAAGGTCAACTGACCGAAAGCTCAGCTATAATTAAAACACATTTGCATCTGACTGGAAGCGTGCAGAGACTTTTTCCTGTTTCTCCAGTTTTGCCTTTTACCTCCAGAACCTTCACAAATCAGCTTTGGGTGTGCGGTAGATTCTCAATCAATCAAATTTATTTATAGAGCCCTTTTTACAACAGCAGTTTTCACAAAGTGCTTGTACAGAAACCCAGCCTAAAACCCCAGAGAGCAAGCAATGCAGATGCAGAGGCAAGGTGGCTAGGACAAACTCCCTAGAAAAGCAGGAACCTAGGAAGAAACCTAGAGAGGAACCTGGACTATTATCTTTATCTTTAAAAATTGTAACTGGTTTGGCATGTATTCGTTTTTTGAGAGCTGTGAGATACTTAACAGGTTTATTTGCCATTAAGGAGCATGCTTTATTTGAATTTAACCTGTAGTTGTTGTCTCTCTTCAATAGTAAAAGTTCGTATTCCTGCTTAAGTTCAGAAATTGTATTTTCTTCTTTACATTGTAAATACTTTTTTGCCGCTTTTTCTAAGATAGTGATTTTTTTTCTTTAATTTTAATTTCTACATCAGATTTAACTTTTGCAGAGTATGAGATGATCATTCCCCTAATGTACGCCTTAAAAGCATCCCAAATTATGTCGGGGGTCGGCTTTTCTCTGTCCTCTATGTCGACATTTGTAATGGTAAATGTTTATATTTTTTGGTTTACGTATTTAATCAATTTCGGGTCCAGAAGATGCCCTTTGTTCATTCTCCAAATTCTGTCGCCAAGTGTATTTTCTATTGGTGTAATTAAACATGATACCGGAGAATGATCCAATATCACTATATCATGCATTTTTTAATCCAGTAAATCGTTTAGTGCATTTTTGGAAATAAAGATGCAGTCAATTCTTGAATAGCTTTTTTTTTGCTTTGAGAAAAAAAAAGGAATAGTCTTTTGTAGTTGGGGATAATAATCTCCAGGTGTCCTGTAAATTATTTGTAAAGATAATAATAATATAATAATATGCCATTTAGCAGACGCTTTTATCCAAAGCGACTTACAGTCATGTGTGCATACATTTTTTGTGTATGGGTGGTCCCGGGGATCGAACCCACTACCCTGGCGTTACAAGCGCCGTGCTCTACCAGCTGAGCTACAGAGGACCACGTAGAATTTTTTTATTTTGTCTGTCAATCATATCGAATGTATGATTTAGGTCACCTGCTAAAATAATAGTTCCTTTCTGGATGTGATCTAATATAGCTTGAATTCTAAATCTAAAAACACCAGATTTGCCCCTGGTGTAATATACAATGAAATCAATGTGTATTTTTCACCATGTAAGGTACAATTCAACATTTGAAAAAACGGTCTTCTTGGTCTATATTTTATTTATTTATTTATAGAGGACAATTCACATTCATCAACATCAATATTACTATAATGCAACATCCATGTAAATGTGCCGGGGTTAGCCAAAAACTAATTTGCACCCGTAGTACCTGGGCAGGTAAAGGCAATTAATTACACAGCCACAATACAAATACACACTAAAACAATACAAAATACATTACATTACATCCAATAATATATAATTCTAACAACAACTTATTCGTAATAAAAACACTATCATCAACTTTCGTCTTACATATGAGGAACCACAGATAACTCATGTGTGCAGGTTTGGATAGATTTGAGCCATGTTTTCAATTTAAATGTAAAAGTACAATAATCAGTGCAGCTTCTCAAGTCCCTGGGCATTGCATTCCAGTATATTGTAGCTCTAACAGAGAAGGCCGATTGACCGAATTTACTGTGTTAAAAAGGGACAACGCAATCCCCTCTAGTTACTGCCCTTGTTATCCTGGAGGTGCTTTCCTTGAGCATGATATGCCGGCATAGGGGTGGAGGGGCAAGACCATGCAGGATCTTAAAGACAAGGCTTGTATCTACATACTGCTTAAAGCTATCCAGACTGAATAAATTATGTTTGTGAATGATGTGACAATGGCGGTTGCTGTTTGGTTTGTTATCAAAAATCTTAAGTGTGTGTCTGTAGAGTTCATTCAATTGGTTTCAGAATAGTAGCTCCTGCTTGAGACCAGTATGTGAGCCAATATCTCAGATGTGAGATCATATCATGCATATATAGTTTGGCGGCCTCCAGAGGAAGGTAAGGTCTTATTAACCTAAAGTTGGATAATCCAAACTTGACCGTGTTAACCACCTTCTTCACATATTTCTTAAATGTCAAGTAGGAGTCCAAAATGACTCCGAGATACCTGAAGTTGGACACAACTTTCAGATTCTCTCCATTGACAAGAACAGCTCTTTGGGAAGAATCAATGGATTTCTTAGAGAAGTACATACAAACAGTCTTGTCAATATTTAAATGCAGGACAACAATCAGTCATCCATTTAGAAATGTGTACCATAGCTTCAGTTAACTTGTTAACACTTGTTGTCTTTGTTTTGAGTGTACATACATGACTGTATGGTCTTGTTAACTTGTGGGCAAGCAAGTGGGAGATCATTTATATAATATAGTAAACAGAAGGGGCCTAACATTGAACCTTGTGGGACCCCAATGTTATTTGCTGGGATACAAGGGAAAATGGTGGATTCTTATTTATCAGGATGCCTACACCTCTGCTGTTA
This sequence comes from Coregonus lavaretus, assembly GCF_964263955.1. NCBI lineage: Eukaryota > Metazoa > Chordata > Actinopteri > Salmoniformes > Salmonidae > Coregonus > Coregonus lavaretus. The sequence continues at coordinate 61,871,901 of NC_139993.1, read as the reverse complement.
CTACAGTAGGGGGCAGCATAGGCCTCTCCAACCCAGCACCTCTTTAAATATTCAATTTTTCCTTTATTTAAATGTAACTCTTGCAAGAAAAACACATCTGCTGACAATCTCTTTAAGTGTTCGAGAACCATATGCTTTTTCCTCCCAATATGGAGCCCATGCACATTTCATGTGATAAGTTGGATTTTGTTGGTCTTTACTTGTATCCGTTCCGTCTATCATTGAAGAACCAAATAAAACATTTTAACAGACATGACATATGAGGGTGGTGGGCATACATAGTTGTTGTATACATTACATATATAGAGCGTGTGTGCATGTGGGCTGAGCAGACATTTAACAAAAAAAACACACAAAACAATTACATAAAACAAAGTACGTCTTTGTACTTGAGGCGCTAAGCCTTTTTAGGGCTTTTATGCACAAAAATATGTGGAGAAAGACTGACACTTAAGTAGTGTGGTCAGTTTGTATTAGCTTATAAATTAAATTAAAGTATCGTGGCTGGTGTGGGGTCTACTTGGGGAGAGTGGGTCCCAGAGAGACTGAAATGGGATGAGTGGAGGCCCCCACGCACACCTCAGAGAAGTGTCTGATGTCCTCCCTGTCACCCAATCCTCTGAATAAAGCCCCTCTCCATTCTCACCAATAACCGCCATTGAATCTTAGTTATAATGTCAAACAAATAATAATAATGATTTGACATCCTTTCCGAATCTGTCCAGAACTCTTATTAATTTTACAGCGGGTTTGCAAGTCACAAAAAAATAAAATTACAATGTAGTATAATTATGTCCGTCCTACTCTCTCTTCCAAACCAAATCCATCCCTCTCCACCACCCCCTCCCAGTTATCCCCCCTTTAGCCCACCCAGGCCCAGTTTATCAACACCTCCCATCCTTACTCCCCTAGCCCACCCAAACCAAGCTTATCTTACCCTCCCATCCTTGCCCTCCCTTATCCACCCAGGCCCAGTTTATCCCAACCTCCCATATTTTCCCCCCTCCCTTCTTCTCAGACACATTTACACCCCTCTATACTTACTCTTCCATTCTCCTTCATTCATACACAACATATACCCTATGCCTCCGCATCCTCTCTGCCCTCCTACACATATTCACCCCTATTCATACGCACAGACACATACACACACATATACCCACTCACACCCTCTCGCCCACACACACACACACACACACACACACACACACACACACACACACACACACACACACACACACACACACACACACACACACACACATCCATAGAACAATTATGAGGGGCTCTATTGAGTTATTGCTGGTCTAAAGTTTTCACCTTTGTTTCCAGAAGGCCAATTTTGTTGTCTTGTTCGTCCACGGGCCCTCCCTGTATACGCATATCTGACACGATAGACTCTACTTTCCTTTAGAGCATATCTACTTTTTTTAACAACAGATTGTAACAGTTAGTTTGTTGTGGTGAGCAATAAGAGCATTTTTTTTGGTTTGTTTTCCTGAATATCCTTCAGCTGTTCGTTGCTTCCATTTAGTTATTTGTCTTCTTTGTCTACTCTTCTAAGGGAAGCCATGTTGTGTTTGAGTCTCAGCGTTGCTTTACCCACACATTGGTTCGCTGTTGTACACTGAACAAAAATATAAACGCAACATGTAAAGTGTTGGTCCCATGTTTCATGAGCTGAAATAAAATATTTCAGAAATTTTCCATACACACAAAAAGTTTAAAGATAATCCATCCACCTGACAGGTGTGGCATATCAAGAAGCTGATTAAACAGCAAGATCATTACACAGGTGCACCTTGTGCTGGGGACAATAAAAGGCCACTCTAAAATGTGCAGTTTTGTCACACAACACAATACCACAGATGTCTGAAGTTTTGAGGGAGCATGCAATTGGCATGCTGACTGCAGGAATATCCACCAGAGCTGTTGCCAGATAATTGAATGTTCATTGCTCTACCATAAGCCGCCAACAACGTCATTTGAGAGAATTTGGCAGTACGTCCAACTGGCCTCACAACCGCAGACCATGTGTAACCACGCCAGCCCAGGACCTCCACATCCGGATTCTTCACCTGCGGGATTGTCTGAGACCAGCCACCCGGACAGCTGATGAAACTGAGGAGTATTTCTGTCTGTAATAAAGTCCTTTTGTGGGGAAAATCTCATTCTGATTGGCAGGACCTGGCTCCCCAGGCCCACCCATGGTTGTGCCCCTGCCTAGTCATGTGAAATCCATAGATTAGAGCCTAATTTATTTATTTAAATTGACTGATTTCCTTATATGAACTGTAACTCAGTAAAATTGTTGAAATTGTTGCATGTTGCATTTATATTTTTGTTCAGTATATATAACTGACCGCTCACTCTCTCCTGGTTGCTTGGGGATATATTGATCTATCGACTTTAGAGGCTTATTTTAAACTATGTTGTCTGGCTTTTACATATAATGACAGTTTTGACGGTAAAAAACAGAGCGACTCACTCCCCACGCCTCCTATCGGTACATGCATTGAATCTTCTAATGAATCTTTGTTTTCATTTCAACAACTTTCTACTTGTGACATGCTAGAGGTCTTGCACAAGATTGATGGAGAAAAAAAATCAGCTGATATGCTTGATCCTTTCTTGCTGCAGCTTTCTGCTCCTCTGATTGCAGAATCTTTAGCACATATTTTTAACCTTACAATTATTTCTGGTACCATCCCCAGGGTCTGGAAGTCGGCCCATATACTCCTCCTTCACAAAGTTGGTGACCCGTGTGACCTAAATAATTATCGCCCCATTTCCAAACGCTCTTGCCTGGAAAAAATGTGAGAATCCGTGGTAAATGCTCAACTTACATCCTTTTTAGCTACTAAATGTATTCTAAATGTGAACCAATCAGGTTTCAGACCAGGTCATAGCACCATCTCTGCTACTTCTTTGGTTTTAAATTCTGTTCTTAATTGTTTGGATAAGAAGAAACACTGTGCGGCCCTTTTATTGGCCTGTCTAAAGCCTTCAACACTGTGGATCACTCATTACTTATTCAGAGGCTTTCATCAATTGGCCTGGACCAGGCTTGTAGGGACCAGGTGTGTAACTGGTTTGAAAATGATTTAAAGGACAGAACACACTGTGTATTTACCGCTGGTGTAAAATCAGGTTTTCTGAACATAACAAAAGGTGTCCCACAGGGATCGATTCTTGGTCGGGTTCTTTTCACTATTTACATTAAAGCTGCAATATGTAACTTTTTGTGTGACCTAACAAAATTCACATAGAAATGTGAGTTATAGATCTGTCATTCTCATTGAAAGCAAGTCTAAGAAGAGGTAGATCTGTTCTATGTGTGTTATTTCTATACTTCCCGTTCTTACATTTAGTTTTTGTGTCTTTTACTTTCGGTTTTGTACACCAGCTTCAAACAGCTGAAACTACAATATTTTTGGTCATGGAAAATATATTTTACAGCGGTTTAAATGGTACAATGATTCTCTACACTATACCTGCTTGTTTTGTCACATAAACTGAAATTAGTTGAACTATTAGAATTTTAGCAACCAGGAAATGGCGAAGAGATTTCTGCATAGTGCACCTTTAACAATATTGGTTTATCTGTATACATTTATTTTATTTTATTCACTTATATGCAGATGACACTGTGACGTATGCTATCAATCAATCACATTTATTTATAAAGCCCTTTTTACATCAGCAGTTTCTGTATTTTTACAATACAGAAACCCAGCCTAACATGCAGATGTTGAAGCACAGTGGCTAGGAAAAACTCCATAGAAAGGCAGGAACCTAGGAAGAAACCTAGAGAGGAACCAGGCTCTGAAGGGTGGCCAGTCCTCTTCTGGCTGTGCCGGGTGAAGATTATAAGAGTACATGGCCATTAAAGCCAGATCGTTTTACAAGATGTTCAAATGTTCAAAGATAACAAGCAGGGTCAAATAATAATCACAGTGGTTATAGAGGGTGCAACAGGTCAGCACCTCAGGAGTAAACGTCAGTTGGCTTTTCATAGCCAAGCATTCAGAGGTCGAGACAGCATGTGCTATTGCCCCCACAGCTGACCAGGCTCTGTCAGAGCTTCAACCAGCCTTTGTTGCCCTGCAGAAATGTCCTTTGTTGAACTGAAATTGGTACTTAATGCAGATAAAACCAAGTATATGTTATTTTCCAAATCACATAAAAATGTATCTGATGATTTATGCATACATACTTTGGATGGTGCCCTTTCAAAAAAGCATGTTGTTGAGTTAGTTAAAAGATTAAGAATTCAAATAGGCTTCTTCTATAGGAACAGGTCCTGTCTTTAGTTAAATAGCAGAAAACAAATAATTCAGTCAACATTCATTCCGGTTATTGACTATGGCGATATCGTCTATATGAATGCAGCTGCCGCAATATTGAAGCCATTGGACGCAGTTGCGCTTTATTACGGGCGATAGGTTCAGTACACGTCATTGCATTTCATATCAGAAAGTAGGCTTGAAGTCTCGTAGATCGATGCATTGCGCTCTTTTGGTCTATTAAGCCCTCTTGCAAAACTTCCGCCATACCTTACCTCATTGTTAACCTTCAGACATAGAAGTTACCAGACCCAGACTCAGGGATGGCTAACCCTGGAGATCCCTTCAATCTCCACCGAGTTAGGTAAATCTGCTTTTAGTTTTTTTGCATCTCTAATGTAGAATGATCTCTAAAAGTCCTTAAAGTTGGTGGAGTTGATGCCTCTAGGGCAATTCAGGCAGACGTCAGAGGGCCTTTTTACATAAGAATGTGTTTCTTTCATATGATTGTGTTTTGCTTTTTGTGTTTTGTGTTTGCGTTTCATGTATTGTGTAATCGACGTGTACAATATATGTATAGTGTAATTGTTGTTTATTGATGTGTTCATGCAGGGCTGATCTGCGAAAGAGACCGTGGTCTCAGCATGACACCCTGCTTACAGAAAGGTTAAATCAAATCAAATAAATAGGCCCTGGTCAAAAGTAGTGCACTATATAGGGAATAAGGTGCCATTTGGGACTCATGTATAGGGAACAGGGTGCCATTTGGGACTCATATATAGGGAATAGGGTGCCATTTGAGCCTGAGTCATTGGATGAATGATTGTGGTCTAACTGTGCCACAACTCAAACAAAATCGTCAAATCTAAAATCGAATCAAATGTTATTTGTCACATGCTTCATAAACAACAGGTGTAGACTAACAGTGAAATGCTGATTTTACTTACGGGTCCTTTTCCAACAATACGGAGTTAAAGATAAAAAATAAAATAAAAAACTAGAAATAGTGAAATGAGGAATAAATCCACAGTGAATAACAATTAACAATAACGAGTCAAAACAACATGACTATATACAGGAAGTAGCAGAACCGAGTTGATGTGCAGGGCTACGAGGTAATAACATGAATATATACAGGAAGTAGCAGAACCGAGTTGAAGTGCAGGGCTACGAGGTAATAACATGATTATATACAGGAAGTAGCAGAACCGAGTTGATGTGCAGGGCTACGAGGTAATAACATGACTATATACAGGAAGTAGCAGAACCGAGTCGATGTGCAGGGCTACGAGGTAATAACATGATTATATACAGGAAGTAGCAGAACCGAGTCGATGTGCAGGGCTACGAGGTAATAACATGACTATATACAGGAAGTAGCAGAACCGAGTCGATGTGCAGGGCTACGAGGTAATAACATGACTATATACAGGAAGTAGCAGAACCGAGTCGATGTGCAGGGCTACGAGGTAATAACATGACTATATACAGGAAGTAGCAGAACCGAGTCGATGTGCAGGGCTACGAGGTAATAACATGATTATATACAGGAAGTAGCAGAACCGAGTTGATGTGCAGGGCTACGAGGTAATAACATGATTATATACAGGAAGTAGCAGAACCGAGTCGATGAGCAGGGCTACGAGGTAATAACATGATTATATACAGGAAGTAGCAGAACCGAGTTGATGTGCAGGGCTACGAGGTAATAACATGATTATATACAGGAAGTAGCAGAACCGAGTCGATGAGCAGGGCTACGAGGTAATAACATGACTATATACAGGAAGTAGCAGAACCGAGTCCATGTGCAGGGCTACGAGGTAATAACATGACTATATACAGGAAGTAGCAGAACCGAGTTGATGTGCAGGGCTACGAGGTAATAACATGACTATATACAGGAAGTAGCAGAACCGAGTTGATGTGCAGGGCTACGAGGTAATAACATGACTATATACAGGAAGTAGCAGAACCGAGTTGATGTGCAGGGCTACGAGGTAATAACATGATTATATACAGGAAGTAGCAGAACCGAGTTGATGTGCAGGGCTACGAGGTAATAACATGATTATATACAGGAAGTAGCAGAACCGAGTTGATGTGCAGGGCTACGAGGTAATAACATGATTATATACAGGAAGTAGCAGAACCGAGTCAATGTGCAGGGCTACGAGGTAATAACATGATTATATACAGGAAGTAGCAGAACCGAGTCAATGTGCAGGGCTACGAGGTAATAACATGATTATATACAGGAAGTAGAAGAACCGAGTCGATGTGCAGGGCTACGAGGTAATAACATGATTATATACAGGAAGTAGCAGAACCGAGTCAATGTGCAGGGCTACGAGGTAATTGAGGTAGATTTGTACAGGCAATGACTAGGCAACAAGATAGATAATAAACAGTAGCAGCAGCGTTTGTGATGAGCGTGAAAGTATGTGTGAGTGGGCATATGTAGTGTTTATATGTGTGTGTTGGGGTGTCAGTGTAAGTACAGTGCCTTGCAAAAGTATTCATCCCCCTTGGCGTTTTTCCTATTTTGTTGCATTACAACCTGTAATTTAAATGGATTTTTATTTGGAATTCATGTAATGGACATACACAAAATAGTCCAAATTGGTGAAGTGAAATGAAATAAATCAATTGTTTCAAAAAATTCTAAAAAATAAATAACGGAAAAGTGGTGCGTGCATATGTATTCACCCCCTTTGCTATGAAGCCCCTAAATAAGATCTGGTGCAACCAATTAACTTCAGAAGTCACATAATTAGTTAAATAAAGTCCACCTGTGTGCAATCTAAGTGTCACATGATCTCTGTATATATACACCTGTTCTGAAAGGCCCCAGAGTCTGCTGCACCATGAAGACCAAGGAGCTCTCCAAACAGGTCAGGGACAAAGTTGTGGAGAAGTACAGATCAGGATTGGGTTATAATAAAATATCCAAAACTTTGAACATCCCACGGAGCACTATTAAATCCATTATGAAAAAATTGAAAGAATATGAAAATGTATGCACTCACTAACTGTAAGTCGCTCTGGATAAGAGCGTCTGCTAAATGACTAAAATGTAAATGTAAATATGGCACCACAACAAACCTGCCAAGAGAGGGCCGCCCACCAAAACTCACGGACCAGGCAAGGAGGGCATTAATCAGAGAGGCAACAAAGAGACCAAAGATAACCTTGAAGGAGCTGCAAAGCTCCACAGCGGAGATTGGAGTATCTGTCCATAGGACCACTTTAAGCCGTACACTCCACAGAGCTGGGCTTTACGGAAGAGTGGCCAGAAAAAAGCCATTGCTTAAAGAAAAAAATAAGCAAACACGTTTGGTGTTCGCCAAAAGGCATGTGGGAGACTCCCCAAACATATGGAAGAAGGTACTCTGGTCAGATGAGACTAAAATTGAGCTTTTTGGCCATCAAGGAAAACGCTATGTCTGGCACAAACCCAACACCTCTCATCACCCCGAGAACACCATCCCCACAGTGAAGCATGGTGGTGGCAGCATCATGCTGTGGGGATGTTTTTCATCGGCAGGGACTGGGAAACTGGTCAGAATTGAAGGAATGATGGATGGCGCTAAATACAGGGAAATTCTTGAGGGAAACCTGTTTCAGTCTTCCAGAGATTTGAGACTGGGACGAAGGTTCACCTTCCAGCAGGACAAAGACCCTAAGCATACAGCTAAAACAACACTCGAGTGGTTTAAGGGGAAACATTTAAAAGTCTTTTTTTAAAACATATTTTGCATCTTCAAAGTGGTAGGCATGTTGTGTAAATCAAATGATACAAACCCCCAAAAAATCAATTTTAAAGCAACAAAATAGGAAAAATGAATACTTTTGCAAGCCACTGTATGTGTGAGTGTGTGGATAGAGTCCAGTGTGTGGGTAGAATCCAGTTTGTGGGTAGAGTCCAGTGTGTGGGTAGAGTCCAGTGTGTGTGCATAGAGTCAGTGCAACAGAGTTAGTACAAAAAAGGGTCAATGCAGGTAGTCCGGGTAGCCCTTTGATTAGCTATTTAGCACCTTTGTTTAGCAGTCTTATGGCTTGGGGGTAGAAGCTCTTCAGGGTCCTGTTGGTTCCAGACGTGGTTCATCGGTACCACTTGCCGTGCGGTAGCAGAGAGAACATTCTATGGCTTGGGTGGCTGGACACCGCCTGGTATAGAGGTTCTGGATGGCAGGGAGCTCGGCTCCAGTGATGTACTGGGCCGTACTCACCACCCTCTGTAGCGCCTTGCGGTCGGGTGCCTTGCATTTGTCGTAGCAAGTGGTGATGCAGCTGTATAACCTTTTGAGGATCTGAGGGCCCATGCCAAATCTTTTCAGCCTCCTGAGGGGGAAGAGGCGTTGTCGTGCCCTCTTCACGACTGTTTTGGTGTGTGTGGACCAGTGGAGGCTTCTGAGGGGAGGACGGCTCATAATAATGGCTGGAACAGAGCGAATGGAATTGCATCAAACAAATGGAAATCATGTGTTTGCTGTTGTTGATGCCTTTCCACCTATTCCGCTCCAGTCATTACCACGAGCCCATCCTCCCCAATTAAGGTGCCACCAGCCTCCTGTGGTGTTGACCATGTTAATTCCTTAGTGATGTGGACACCGAGGAACTTGAATCTCTCAACCCGATCCACCACAGCCCCATCGATGTGGATGGGGGCGTGCTCGCCCCTCCCTTTCCTGTAGTCCACGATCAGCTCCTTTGTCTTGCTGACGTTGAGGGAGAGGTTGATGTCTTGGCACCTAACTACCAGGTCTCTGACCTCCCTATAGGCTGCCTCATCGTCGTCGGTGATCAGTCCTACCGCCGTCGTGTCGTCACCAAACTTGATGATGGTGTTGGAGTCGTGCGTGACCACAAAGTCGTGGGTGAACAGGGCGTACAGGAGGGGACCAAGCACATACCCCTGAGGGGCCCCCGTGTTGATTGTCAGCATGGCGGAGGTGTTGTTGCCTACCACAACACATGACACTGTAGTCTAGCCCATTCAATAGATGGTAAGGTTAAACATTATAATGCCTACTCACAAAGCTGTCTGTCGCCTGAGGGGAATTATTTTGCTGACTTTGCTAAAGTGAGGCGTATTTACGTTTAGAGCGTAGGGATTATAGTTCACCTGGAGCCAGCTGTGGTCCGTACCATCAGCTGAGAACCCATAAGAGGAGCCAGCTGTGGTCCGTACCATCAGCTGAGAACCCATAAGAGGAGCCAGCTGTGGTCCGTACCATCAGCTGAGAACCCATAAGAGGAGCCAGCTGTGGTCCGTACCATCAGCTGAGAACCCATAAGAGGAGCCAGCTGTGGTCCGTACCATCAGCTGAGAACCCATAAGAGGAGCCAGCTGTGGTCCGTACCATCAGCTGAGAACCCATAAGAGGAGCCAGCTGTGGTCCGTACCATCAGCTGAGAACCCATAAGAGGAGCCAGCTGTGGTCCGTACCATCAGCTGAGAACCCATAAGAGGAGCCAGCTGGGGTCCGTACCATCAGCTGAGAAGCCATAAGAGGAGCCAGCTGGGGTCCGTACCATCAGCTGAGAACCCATAAGAGGAGCCAGCTGTGGTCCGTACCATCAGCTGAGAACCCATAAGAGGAGCCAGCTGGGGTCCGTACCATCAGCTGAGAAGCCATAAGAGGAGCCAGGTGTAAGGTGGGCTTGGGTTCTCGAGAGCTAACTGTATTCTACATAGATCTCCATTACCTAACAGCCCACAACACATTCTGTACCGATCTCCATCATTACCTAACAGCCCACAACACATTCTGTACCGATCTCCATCATCACCTAACAGCCCACAACACATTCTGTACCGATCTCCATCATCACCTAACAGCCCACAACACATTCTGTACCGATCTCCATCATCACCTAACAGCCCACAACACATTCTGTACCGATCTCCATTACCTATCAGCCCACAACACATTCTTTACCGATCTCCATCATCACCTAACAGCCCACAACACATTCTGTACCGATCTCCATCATCACCTAACAGCCCACAACACATTCTGTACCGATCTCCATCATCACCTAACAGCCCACAACACATTCTGTACCGATCTCCATTACCTATCAGCCCACAACACATTCTGTACCGATCTCCATTACCTAACAGCCCACAACACATTCTGTATCGATCTCCATTACCTAACAGCCCACAACACATTCTGTACCGATCTCCATTACCTATCAGCCCACAACACATTCTGTACCGATCTCCATCATCACCTATCAGCCCACAACACATTCTGTACCGATCTCCATCATCACCTAACAGCCCACAACGCATTCTGTACCGATCTCCATCATCACCTAACAGCCCACAACACATTCTGTACCGATCTCCATTACCTAACAGCCCACAACACATTCTGTATCGATCTCCATTACCTAACAGCCCACAACACATTCTGTACCGATCTCCATTACCTAACAGCCCACAACACATTCTGTATCGATCTCCATTACCTAACAGCCCACAACGCATTCTGTATCGATCTCCATTACCTAACAGCCCACAACGCATTCTGTATCGATCTCCATTACCTAACAGCCCACAACACATTCTGTATCGATCTCCATTACCTATCAGCCCACAACACATTCTGTATCGATCTCCATTACCTATCAGCCCACAACACATTCTGTACCGATCTCCATTACCTAACAGCCCACAACACATTCTGTATCGATCTCCATTACCTAACAGCCCACAACGCATTCTGTATCGATCTCCATTACCTAACAGACACACAGCACAGAGATCACTATCCCTAAATGGACCCCATGTCATCATACATCTCCCAGACAACTGAGGAAGTTGTGTTAAAAGGGACCATTCAGACCTGTGAGTGTTGTCAGAGTGACAGACAGCCCTGACTACGTTACAGTCTCCCCAAGCAGACAACACTGACCAAGTTACAGTCTCCCCAAGCAGACAACACTGACCAAGTTACAGTCTCCCCAAGCAGACAACACTGACCAAGTTACAGTCTCCCCAAGCAGACAACACTGACCAAGTTACAGTCTCCCCAAGCAGACAACACTGACCAAGTTACAGTCTCCCTAAGCAGACAACACCTGGCCAAGATGATATCATGACTGACAACTGCGTTAGTGACACACGCAATCACGCGGTCACGCACTCACACACACACACACACACACACACACACACACACACACACACACACACACACACACACTTGATTTTTCAGCCACTATGTTTACTGTCTAACAGTAATACTGTGCTGACATCTACTGGAAGAAAATACACATTACAGAAAGCAGTGTGTTGCGAAACAGTCAGATCACTGATGTTGACAGGCAACTTGTGACAGCATATTAACACTTGTTAACTTCCTTTGATGGCATTCATCCAGAGGCCGACTCTACATCAAGGCCTACTACCCTGTTCTCACTAGGCTGGCCTTTTGGCTTAGAAGGAGCATGCTTCACTATGTGTTTTGCAAGGGCGGGATATCTGAACATTTTCATAATATAGGAAATCATCAAAGATACTATGGAATAATCTATAGGCCATGACAATACAGAAAGACAACCAGCAGACACCGAGGCCCTCATGAACTGTGGTTGAGGATTCATGTCTGAAACATACCACTAACTACCAGAAGAGGGAGACAAATACCAGTGCAACCAACAACCTGGTTTTTACCAGACAAACTGGTTTTTACCAGACAATTAGCATGAGTTAAGCTGGTCAGAGCTCAGTCATTAGAGTTCGTTAAACACCTTGGCAGGGATCCAAGGAATGACATAATATAAACACTGATATAAGTGCATAACCCATAACTACATAACAGTGGAGGCTGCTGAGGGGAGAACGGCTCATAATAATGTCTGGAACGGAGCCAAAGGGGCTCCCGAGTGGCGCAGCGGTCTAAGGCACTGCATCTCAGTGCTAGAGGCGTCACTACAGACCGAGTGGCGCAGCGGTCTAAGGCACTGCATCTCAGTGCTAGAGGCGTCACTACAGACCGAGTGGCGCAGCGGTCTAAGGCACTGCATCTCAGTGCTAGAGGCGTCACTACAGACCGAGTGGCGCAGCGGTCTAAGGCACTGCATCTCAGTGCTAGAGGCGTCACTACAGACCGAGTGGCGCAGCGGTCTAAGGCACTGCATCTCAGTGCTAGAGGCGTCACTACAGACCGAGTGGCGCAGCGGTCTAAGGCACTGCATCTCAGTGCTTGAGGCGTCACTACAGACCCCCTGGTTCTATTCCAGGCTGTATCACAACCGGGCCGTGATTGGGAGTCCCGTAGGGCGGCGCACAATTGGCCCAGTGTCGTACGGGTTTTGCCGGTGTAGGCCGTCCTTGTAAATAAGAATTTGTTCTTAACTGACTTGCCTAGTTAAATAAAGGAAAATAAAATAAATTAAAAGTGGAATGGCATCAACCACATGGAAACCATGGAAACCATGTATTTGATACCATTCCACTTATTCCGCTCCAGCCATTACCTCGAGCCCGTCCTCCCCAATTAAGGTGTCACCAACCTCCTGTGATACATAATCCATATTATAAACTGGGTGGTTGGAGCCCTGAAAGCTGATTGGCTGAAAGCCGTGGTATATGAGACTGTATACCACAGGGATGACAAAACATTACTTTTACCTGTTCTAATTACGTTGGTAACCAGTTTATAATAGCAGTAAGGCACCTCAGGGGTTTGTGGTATATGGCCAATATACCACGGCTAAGGGCTGTATCCAGGCACTCCGCGTTGCGTCATGCGTAAGAACAGCCCTTAGCTGTGGTATATTGGTCATATACCACACCCCCTCGGGCCTTATGCTTAAACATAACACAACCAACCCACTAATATCAGCATCTTGTGAACACTTCCAATCCCCATTATGTGATCCATGTTTACATTGGGTTTTGGGTTGCACATTGTGACAGAAACGCATGTCTCACACAGCACCTTTCAGAGAGAGCTGTCAGCCAATGTGACACAGTATCCTTACAACAGCTTAGGTGTCATTCAGAAATGTCGAGACCAGTCAGTCCAGTGGTATGTCAGTATCTGTGAATGGGACGCTATGAGGAGATCTTACTCTTTTCTCTTTTCAACCTAGAGGCTAAGTCTCTAGTCACAAAGGACCTGAATTATCATTATCAATCCTCTCTATCTTTCTCATGTCCCTCCATGTGACTCAAACACGCACACACACACGCACACACACACACACACACACACACACACACACACACACACACACACACACACACACACACACACACACACACAAACGGGCGCACACACACACACACACACACTCAAATGGGCGCACACACACACACACACACACACACACACACACACACACACACACACACACACACACTCAAACGGGAGCACACACACACACACACACACACACTCAAATGGGCGCACACACACACACACACACACACACACACACACACACACACACTCAAACGGGAGCACACACACACACACACACACTCAAACGGGAGCACACACACACACACACACACTCAAACGGGAGCACACACACACACACACACACCCACACACTCAAATGGGCGCACACACACACACACACACACACACACACTCAAACGGGAGCACACACACACACACACACTCAAACGGGAGCACACACACACACACACACACACACACACACTCAAATGGGCGCACACACACACACACACACACACACACTCAAATGGGCGCACACACACACACACCTTTCTCATGTCCATAGATGAACTCTTCCTTTCTGTTCCTCGTAGAGGATGTTGAACCAGAGCTATAGGACACTGCTGAAGAGGACTGAATCTGAATAGGATGGACTACCATAACATAGGCTTCTGTAGCCTACTTCACTGGGAGAGCTTACATAAGTGACACATGGACTTACTCTGAATAAGAAACAACAACATAATCGTGTGTATCAAAGTCTTCTGAGCAGTGACAGTAGGTGTATTTAATCACAGGCCTACTGGTGATTATTGTAACAGTCTGACTTGACTGAAGAGTGCTTGTCACGTGGGACATTTCCCTCTATTGCTGTCCCCTCAATGGTGCTAAACATGTATTGAAAATGTTTGTTAAAGTTTCTGCGAGTCATTTGCCAGCGTGTGTAACCATAATCATGTGGCTAAAGCCTTAAAATGCATTGCATTTGTTACATAAAAGATCACAGGCAAGACGAACTTGTAACATTGCGTAGAGTTTAAAGTTACTTTGTATTGCCGACATGGAGGCCTACTCTTGCCTCACGACTCACCCTGAATTTAATTCCACTGCTTTTTGATCGCTACATCCATTCTGTCTGAAACGGCCATTCTAGAAGCCTTTTGTATGACTTCAAAATGAGAGGCCGTTGTACAAAACAAATTAATCAGCGATTGGATCGTCTCTAACAAATCTAACCAATCAGAGTTTTTTAAAAAGAGATAACGTCATCATGTAGGCTGGTCTGCCCAACCCATCGGTTTCTGGGACCAATCAGAATGGTCAGAATGTGTTCACGTTCTAGAAATCGTGCGGGAGGGAGGCAAATCCAGACTCATCATGGAGAAGAAACATCAGTTGGCCGGAGTGGTGTGGATGGGCAGCCAGGTAAGGCCTGCTCATCACCAGGGATTGTTTATTTGACTGACCAGGAGCCAGACTGGACAAGCCCATAGATATCCATCAAGCTTGGGAGCTCAATAATTAGAATCTTCTGTGTTGAGGGGTGGTTTCCTAATATCGTTTTGTTTATTTTACATCCTAATATGATGGCATATATTATGTTTTGGCTATTGATATTGAAACTTCTGAAAAGGATTGATTATTATTCTGAGATATTCATGTTTCGATTAAATACCTGTTTACGTGCATTTTGGATTATCCCAGTGTGAGAGGTTGGTATTCAGTGATGTGTTGGATTTGCCCCAAACATAACGCTTTGTATTCAGGACATAAAGTTTATTTCTTTGCCACATTTTTTGCAGTTTTACTTTAGTGCCTTATTGCAAACAGGATGTTTTGGAATATATTTGGAATGTCTGCTTTTTTCATTTTTACTCATCTACCAATAGGTGCCCTTCTTTGCGAGGCATTGGAAAACCTCCCTAGTCATAAAAAAATCATGTTAAACACTATTATTGCACACAGAGTGCAACTTATTATGTGACTTGTTAAGCTAATTTTTACTCCTGAACGTATTTAGGCTTGCCATAACAAAGGGGTTGAATACTTATTGACTCAAGATAGTTCAGCTTTTCATTTGTTACTCATTTGTAAAAATTAATAAAAACACAATTCCACTTTGACAGTATGGGGTATTGTATAGGCCAGGGACACAGTATAGGCCAGTGACACAAAATCTCAATTTAATCAATTTTAAATTCAGGCTGTAACACAACAAAATGTGTGAATACTTTCTGAAGGCACTGTAAGACCTCGTGTGCCTCTGCTACTCTATCATAGCCTTTCTTTCATACAGGTACATGTCTGTTTTCTTTTTTGTCAATGTACCTCTTCAGAGTCATTCAGTCAATGTGTTCAAGCCTTGCTGCTTCTCAAATGGGCTTCTTCCCTTCTCTCACTTCCTTGGTTGCACTCTCAAGAACCTCAAGGGGGGCTAAGCCCCTGCTTGTTTTACGTTGGTATACACGGTGCATGTCTGCTCTGTAACAATACAATATTTTGAGTTCATATGCATGACACGTTGCAAAAATACTACGCATATTATGCATAAAACTGACTAAATGTAATGATCATTTCTATGGGGTATGGTGGCCATTGGCTCAACATTTTGACTATATTTGCTCACACAGCTACAAGGATGCACGTTCATGCTAGGTTTAGGACCTCATATTGAAGCGTATAGAGACTCCAACTGATGTATAGAACAATCTTAAAATGATCTACTTTGGTTTAGATACAAGCATCATGAAACCTTTAACACAATAAATTCATTTGACTTGGTGAAAATCTGTTTTTTTGGACCTAACTTGCTCATCATTTTTTTCCATGTGGCTTCTTCCTTCACAGATTCCATAAAATGATGACCTCTTCCTAAATATTTGGTCACATTATTCATTTTGTGTATGGTTTCCTAGAAACGAGGGGTGGCTCAACTAACCCTTTGGATCAACTTACCCCACTCTCCCCTACCAGAACTCCAATAGATACACTCTGTGGAAGGGATGCAGCAATCTATGTCCTCCTTTTGTTGTTACAAAGTCTCCACGAACTCCCACTGAACACAAAGGTGTAACTAAATTCCCCTTAGGCACTGACTACTTCTTAGGGTGGATGGACATTACAATCCAACAATGGAAGGATGGACACCTACAAAAGAGGGCTTTCTCTCCAAGTGTTATCCGAAACAACACCAAACAGCACAGATTCTGGAGCGAAATACTTCCACATAGGTCGATAATTAAAATGTTCCCTTTCTCCCACAAAAGCTACCACTGCGGCCTCTCTTCTTCCCACGAGGACATATTGCATAAGGAAAGGACACTATTTCCAATATTAACGGCTCTTTTATCATCATCCACTGTCAGGCTTCCTGTTGTTGACTTCCTATTGTTGTCATGTTAGTAGCCTAAGGGTCAGGAATATTCAAATCTGAACCTACAAGGTATGGACTACTGCTGGTTTCCTGTTGCATAAGCGGGACTCTAACCGGGAAGCTTATAAGAAATCCTGCTATGCCCTCCGACGAACCATCAAACAGGCAAAGCGTCCATACAGGACTAAGATTGAATCGTACTACACCGGCTCCGACGCTCGTCGGATGTGGCAGGGCTTGCAAACTATTACGGACTACAAAGGGAAGCACAGCCGCGAACTGCCCAGTGACACGAGCCTACCAGATGAGCTAAATCACTTCTATGCTCGATTCGAGGCAAGCAACACTGAAGCATGCATGAGAGCATCAGCTGTTCCGATGTGAGTAAGACCTTTAAACAGGCCAACATACACAAGGCCACAGGGCCAGACGGATTACCAAACCCTAGATCCACTTCAATTTGCATACCGCCCCAACAGATCCACAGATGATGCAATCTCTATTGCACTCTACACTGCCCTTTCACACCTGGACAAAAGGAACACCTACGTGAGAATGCTGTTCATTGACTACAGCTCAGCGTTCAACACCATAGTGACCTCAAAGCTCATCACTAAGCTAAGGACCCTGGGACTAAACACCTCCCTCTGCAACTGGATCCTGGACTTCCTGACGCACCGCCCCCAGGTGGTAAGGGTAGGTAACAACACATCTGCACCGCTGATCCTCAACACAGGGGCCCCTCAGGCTGCGTGCTCAGTCCCCTCCTGTACTCCCTGTTCACCCATGACTGCATGGCCAGGCACGACTCCAACACCATCATTAAGTTTGCCGACGACACAACAGTGGTAGGCCTGATCACTGACAATGATGAGACAGCCTATAGGGAGGAGGTCAGAGACTTGGCCGTGTGGTGCCAGAATAACAACCTCTCCCTCAACGTGATCAAGACAAAGGAGATGATTGTGGACTACAGGAAAAGGAGGACCGAGCACGCCCCCATTCTCATCGACGGGGCTGTAGTGGAGCAGGTTGAGAGCTTCAAGTTCCTTGGTTTCCACATCATCAACAAACTATCATGGTCCAAACACACCAAGACAGTTGTGAAGAGGGCACGACAAAGCCTATTCCCCCTCAGGAGACTGAAAAGATTTAGCATGGGTCCTCAGATCCTCAAAAGGTTATACAGCTACACCATCGAGAGCATCCTGACTGGTTGCATCACTGCCTGGTATGGCAACTGCTCGGCCTCCAACCGCAAGGCACTACAGAGGGTAGTGCATACGGCCCAGTACATCACTGGGGCCAAGCTTCCTGTCATCCAGGACCTCTATACCAGGCGGTGTCAAAGGAAGTTCCTAAAAATTGCCAAAGACTCCAGCCACCCTAGTCATAGACTGTTTTCTCTGCTACCACACAGCAAGCGGTACCAGAGCGCAAAGTCTAGGTCCAAAAGGCTTCTTAACAGCTTCTACCCCCAAGCCATAAGACTCCTGAACAGCTAATCAAATGGCTACCCGGACTATTTGCATTGTCCCCCCACCCTACTCTTTTTACGCTGCTACTACTTTCTGTTTATTATCTATGCATAGTCACTTTACCTCTACCCACATGTACATATTACCTCAATTACCTTGACTAACCTGTGCCCCCGCACATTGTCTCTGTACCGGTACCGGTACCCCCTGTATACAGCCTCGCTACTGTTATTTTATTTTACTGCTGCTCTTAAATTATTATTTGTGGTTTATTCTTTATCGATTTTTTACTTAATACTTATTTTTCTTAAAACTGCATTGTTGGTTAAGGGCTTGTAAGTAAGTAATTCACTGTAAGTTCTGCACCTGTTGTATTCGGCGCATGTGACAAATAAAATGTGATTTGATTTGTTCTACCTGATAATGAATTGCACCCACCTGGTGTCCCAGGTCTAAATCGGTCCCTGATTAGAAGTAGCGGAACTGGTTTCGAGATCCAGATTTGAATTTGAGGGGTCTTGGTTATAGTGCAGCTTTCCCAGGATCGCTGGATACATTTGCAGTAACTGGACAATGAGTCTGATTGACTGCCAATACGTAAATATGAAAATAGGGAGGGATAATTAAGACTTGAGGCTTTAGGCAAAAAAAGTAATTTATACACTAATCTCGCCATTTTCCATTGTATTTTATGTATTTTGTCCTAGGGTGATGTGCTGGTTTATTATTAAGCAGTCTACAGAAGACAGCTACAGTGAGGGAAAAAAGTATTTGATCCCCTGCTGATTTTGTACGTTTGCCCACTGACAAATAAATTATCAGTCTATAATTTTAATGGTAGGTTTATTTGAACAGTGAGAGACAGAATAACAACAAATAAATCCAGAAACATGCATGTCAAAAATGTTATAAATTGATTTGCATTTTAATGAGGGAAATAGGTATTTGACCCCCTCTCAATCAGAAAGATTTCTGGCTCCCAGGTGTCTTTTATACAGGTAACGAGCTGAGATTAGGAGCACACTCTTAAAGGGAGTGCTCCTAATCTCAGCTTGTTACCTGTATAAAAGACACCTGTCCACAGAAGCAATCAATCTATCAGATTCCAAACTCTCCATCATGGCCAAGACCAAAGAGCTCTCCAAGGATGTCAGGGACAAGATTGTAGACCTACACAAGGCTGAAATGGGCTACAAGACCATCGCCAAGCAGCTTGGTGAGGTGACAACAGTTGGTGCGATTATTCGCAAATGGAAGAAACACAAAATAACTGTCAATCTCCCTCGGCCTGGGGCTCCATGCAAGATCTCACCTCGTGGAGTTGCAATGATCATGAGAACGGTGAGGAATCAGCCCAGAACTACACGGGAGGATCTTGTCAATGATCCCAAGGCAGCTGGGACCATAGTCACAAAGAAAACAATTGGTAACACATTACGCCGTGAAGGACTGAAATCCTGCAGCGCACGCAAGGTCCCCCTGCTCAAGAAAGCACATATACAGACCCGTCTGAAGTTTGCCAATGAACATCTGAATGATTCAGAGGAGAACTGGGTGAAAGTGTTGTGGTCAGATGAGACCAAAATCGAGCTCTTTGGCATCAACTCAACTCGCCGTGTTTGGAGGAGGACGAATGCTGCCTATGACCCCAAGAACACCATCCCCACCGTCAAACATGGAGGTGGAAACATTATGCTTTGGGGGTGTTTTTCTGCTAAGGGGACAGGACAACTTCACCGCATCAAAGGGACGATGGACGGGGCCATGTACCGTCAAATCTTGGGTGAGAACCTCCTTCCCTCAGCCAGGGCATTGAAAATGGGTCGTGGATAGGTATTCCAGCATGACAATGAACCAAAACACACGGCCAAGGCAACAAAGGAGTGGCTCAAGAAGAAGCACATTAAGGTCCTGGAGTGGCCTAGCCAGTCTCCAGACCTTAATCCTATAGAAAATCTGTGGAAGGAGCTGAAGGTTTAAGTTGCCAAACGTCAGGCTCGAAACCTTAATGACTTGGAGAAGATCTGCAAAGAGGAGTGGGACAAAATCCTTCCTGAGATGTGTGCAAACCTGGTGGCCAACTACAAGAAACATCTGACCTCTGTGATTGCGTTTGTCTGGATTTTTTTGTTGTTATTCTGTCTCTCACTGTTCAAATAAACCTACCATTAAAATTATAGACTGATCAGTTCTTTGTCAGTGGGCAAACGTACAAAATCAGCAGGTGATCAAATACTTTTTTCCCTCAATGTATACCAAGGTGGCTGCAATGTCAAATGCAGCAGCAGTAAATCCAATCAAATCAAATCAAATGTTATTTGTCACATGCTTCGTAAACAACAGATGTAGACTAACAGTGAAATGCTTACTAGTGGCCCTTCCCAACAATGCAGAAGCACAATTGGCCAGGAGCCTGTTAAACAGCCGCCATTTTCCTCAGTACTCGGTGGCAGTACAGTATTAGATACGACACTAGGTGGCAGTAGAGGAGTATTAGATACAGCACCATACATTATGTCTCTCTGGGAGGTGCTGTGGTGTGTATCTACCTCTCTCTGTCAGTCAATCTACCACGAAACTAAAGCTTGGGTTCAGAACACACACACTGCAAACACAGAGCGAGAGAGAGCGAGGGGGGGGGGATATATTAAGAGAGTTCTGGAATTCAAGCATTCCATTTGGATATGCGGAGTGTACATTATCTTCTATCAGAGGACACAAAAGGGTTCTCTAGATGGTTACAGAACTAAAGGCTAACCCTTTGGACTGGCTCATCTGGTCTGGATCCTGGTGTCTGGCTAGAACCGATATTCAAACACAGCAGTGGAAAACTGGTGACTTACTGGCTGCTCTCCACTCTTTTCCCTGTGCATCTTTTCCACCTAGCCAGCCGAACATACAGACAGCTCCGATGAGAACTTGTTGATTTATATACCAGCCAGGCAAAGAGGAATGCTGTTACTCAGACTGCTGGTGTAAAGGAAAAACGATGGGGTGAAAATACCCATGAATGTGGCCAACCTGCCTGGGCTGGAAGCTGCTTCTACTGCAACACATGAATGTGGCCAACCTGCCTGGGCTGGAAGCTGCTGCTACTGCAACACATGAATGTGGCCAACCTGCCTGGGCTGGAAGCTGCTTCTACTGCAACACATGAATGTGGCCAACCTGCCTGGGCTGGAAGCTGCTTCTACTGCAACACATGAATGTGGCCAACCTGCCTGGGCTGGAAGCTGCTTCTACTGCAACACATGAATGTGGCCAACCTGCCTGGGCTGGAAGCTGCTTCTACTGCAACACATGAATGTGGCCAACCTGCCTGGGCTGGAAGCTGCTTCTACTGCAACACATCTGAACAGTGTCTGGATGGAACATACACCTTTAACACAGTAATGTGCAGTGAGTTAAGTCATGCATGGCACAGATGACAGAAAAGCTGTGTGTGTTTGTGTATGTGGTTGTGTGTGTGTG
The DNA here is from genome assembly GCF_964263955.1 of Coregonus lavaretus. Taxonomy (NCBI): domain Eukaryota; kingdom Metazoa; phylum Chordata; class Actinopteri; order Salmoniformes; family Salmonidae; genus Coregonus; species Coregonus lavaretus. The sequence goes on along the minus strand of NC_139993.1, from coordinate 61,850,087 downwards.
TGTGTGTGTGTGTGTGTGCGTGTGAGCGTGCATGCGTGTGTAACCATGTGTTTGCGATTAGATTTTGGTGTAGACTTAATCATATGCTCTAATGTTTTATTGTATGTGGGGTAATTGGGTGACTGAAATGGTCTGTGTAATTTGGGTGAATTATGGTAAATGGTTTACATTCTACTTGTGTATGTAATTTGGGGTTATTGAGGTGGAGAACTTTTAGAGTGTGCCATTTTAGTTTTGGAGTAACTACACTGATGTGTTTAGAAACATATCTTGGTTGGGGTAGCAGTGTAATGTTATTTTTATTGCCTGCTAATTGGCAAAGCAATGAGAGATCTGGATTGAAATATGTTTGCACTCATCAGCACAAAAGCTCACTCTCTCTCTAGCTACAGTATCACTGTGACAAAGCAAAATGTACTGTAGTGAGACACTAAGCTTCAGCCTCACACTGACCAGTTGACTACGCTCTTTAGCTCACCTGAGTTAGAGTACCTCATGATAAGCTGTAGACCACACTATTTACCAAGAGAGTTTTCATCTATATTTTTCCTAGCTGTCTATTTACCGATGCTGGCACTAAGACCGCACTCAACCAGCTACAGTGGCTTGTGAAAGTATTCACCCCCTTGGCATTTTTCCTATTTTGTTGCCTTACAACCTGGAATTAAAATTGATTTTTTGGGGGGTTTGTATCATTTGATTTACACAACATGCCTACCACTTTGAAGATGCAAAATATTTTTTTATTGTGAAACAAACAAGAAATAAGACAAATAAACTGAAAACTTGAGCGTGCATAACTATTCACCCCCCCAAAGTCAATACTTTGTAGAGCCACTTTTTGCAGCAATTACAGCTGCAAGTCTCTTGGGGTATGTCTCTATAAGCTTGGCACATCTAGCCACTGGGATTTTTGCCCATTCTTCAAGGCAAAACTGCTCCAGCTCCTTAAAGTTGGATGGGTTCCGCAGGTGTACAACAATCTTTAAGTCATACCACAGATTCTCAATTGGATTGAGGTCTGGGCTTTGACTAGGCCATTCCAAGACATTTAAATGTTTCCTCTTAAACCACTCAAGTGTTGCTTTAGCAGTATGCTTAGGGTCATTGTCCTGCTGGAAGGTGAACCTCCGTCCCAGTCTCAAATCTCTGGAAGACTGAAACAGGTTTCCCTCAAGAATTTCACTGTATTTAGCGCCATCCATCATTCCTTCAATTCTGACCAGTTTCCCAGTCCCTGCCGATGAAAAACATCCCCACAGCATGATGCTGCCACCACCATGCATCACTGTTGGGATGGTGTTCTCGGGGTGATGAGAGGTGTTGGGTTTGCGCCAGACATAGCGTTTTCCTTGATGGCCAAAATGCTCCTTCTTCCATATATATTGGGGAGTCTCCCACATGCCTTTTGGCGAACACCAAACGTGTGGGTCAGACAGATTACCAGGACCTGTACTCAGAGCACGCGCTGACCAGCTGGCAAGTGTCTTCACTGAAATGTTCAACCTCTCCCTGACTCGGTTTGTACTACCAACTTGTTTCAAGCAGACCATTATAGTCCCCGTACCCAAGAGCGCCAAGGTAACCTACCTAAATGACTATCGCCCCGTAGCACTCACATCCATAACATTTTGAAAGCTTGGTCATGGCTTATATCAACACCATTATCCCAGAAACCCTAGACCCACTCCAATTCGCATACCGCCCCAAGAGATCCACAGATGACGCAATCTCTATTGCACTCACCTACGTGAGAATGCTGTTCATTGACTACAGCTCAGCGTTCAACACCATAGTGCCCTCGAAGCTCATCAATAAGCTAAGGTCCCTGGGACTAAACACCTCGCTCTGCAACTGGATCCTCGACTTCCTGACAGGCCACCACCAGGTGGTGAGGGTAGGCAACAACACATCCGCCACGCTGATCCTCAACACGGGGGCCCCTCAGGGGTGCGTGCTTAGTCCCCTCCTGTACTTCCTGTTCACCCACGACTGCGTGGCCGCGCACGACTCCAACACCATCATTAAGTTTGCAGATGACCCAACAGTGGTAGGCCTGATCACCGACAACGGTGGGACAGCCTATAGGGAGGATATCAGAGACCTGGCCGTGTGGTGCCATGACAACAACCTCTCCCTCAACGTGATCAAGACAAAGGAGATGATTGTGGATTACAGGAAAAAGAAGATGACCAAGCACGCCCCCATTCTCATCGACGGGGCTGTAGTGGAGCAGATTGAGAGCTTCAAGTTCCTCGGTGTCCACATCACTAAGGATCTACCATTGTCCAAACACACCAACACAGTCGTGAAGGAGGCTGAAAAGATTTGGCAAGGGCCTTCTGATCCTCAAAAAGTTATACACCTACACTATCAAGAGCATCTTGACTGGCTGCATCACCGCTTGGTAACTGCTTGACATCCGACCACAAGGCACTACAGAGGGTAGTGCGTTCGGCCCAGTACATTACTGGGGCCGAGCTCCCTGCCATCCAGGACCTCTATACCAGGCGGTGTCATAGGAAGTCCCAAAACATTGTCAAAGACTCCAGCTACCCAAGCCACAGACTGTTCTCTCTGCTACCGCACGGGAAGTAGTACCAACGCACCAAGTCTGGAACCAACAGGACCCTGAACAGTTTCTACTCCCAAGCCATAACACTTCTAAACAAGACCGCTAAATAACTAATCAAATGGCTACCCGGACTACCTGCATTGACCCTTTTTTGCACTGACTCTCTTGCACTGACACTATGCACACACACACTGGACTCCACCCACACACTCAGAAATACTTACACTGACACCCCAACATATACACACACACACACACACTACATACGCCCCCACCCCCCCCCCCCACCCCACACACACACACACACAAACACACACACACAGCTTTTCTGTCATCTGTGTCATCTCATCACATATGCTGCTGCTGTCACTTTAGAGTACATTAGTACCTCAATTACCTCGTACCCCTGAACATTGACTCGTTACTTCCTGTATATAGCCATGGTATTTTCTACTTCCTGTATATAGCCATGGTATTTTCTACTTCCTGTATATAGTCATGTTATTTTCTACTTCCTGTATATAGCCATGTTATTTTCTACTTCCTGTATATAGCCATGGTATTTTCTACTTCCTGTATATAGTCATGTTATTTTCTATTTCCTGTATATAGCCATGGTATTTTCTACTTCCTGTATATAGCCATGGTATTTTCTACTTCCTGTATATAGCCATGGTATTTTTTCTACTTCCTGTATATAGCCATGGTATTTTCTACTTCCTGTATATAGCCATGGTATTTTCTACTTCCTGTATATAGCCATGGTATTTTCTACTTCCTGTATATAGTCATGTTATTTTCTATTTCCTGTATATAGCCATGGTATTTTCTACTTCCTGTATATAGTCATGTTATTTTCTATTTCCTGTATATAGCCATGGTATTTTCTACTTCCTGTATATAGCCATGGTATTTTCTACTTCCTGTATATAGCCATGGTATTTTCTACTTCCTGTATATAGCCATGGTATTTTCTACTTCCTGTATATAGCCATGGTATTTTCTACTTCCTGTATATAGCCATGGTATTTTCTACTTCCTGTATATAGCCATGGTATTTTCTACTTCCTGTATATAGCCATGGTATTTTCTACTTCCTGTATATAGCCATGGTATTTTCTACTTCCTGTATATAGCCATGGTATTTTCTACTTCCTGTATATAGCCATGGTATTTTCTACTACCTGTATATATAGCCATGTTATTTTCTACTTCCTGTATATAGCCATGTTATTTTCTACTTCCTGTATACAGCCATGTTATTTTCTACTTCCTGTATATAGCCATGGTATTTTTACTCTTTATTGTTATTCGTTATTCACTGTGGATTTATTCCTCATGTCACTATTTATATTTTTTATAGAATTTTTTTATCTTATCTTTAACTCTGCATTATTAGAAATGGACCCGTAACCATTTCACTGTAAGCATTTCACCCGTAAGCAATTCACTGTTAGTCTACACCTGTTGTCTACAAAGCTTTGATTTGACTTGATTTGACTCACACA
>NC_139993.1:61821004-61826004 GCF_964263955.1 Coregonus lavaretus | reverse complement strand
AGTAATAGTAGTAGTAGCATCAGTAATATTAGTTTTAGTAGTAGCAGTACTAGAAGTAGCAGTAGCAGTAGTAGCAGTAGCAGTAGTAGTGGCAGTAGTAGATGTAGCAGTAGTAGCAGTTGCAGTAGTAGCAGTAGTAGTAGTAGCAGAAGTAGTAGAATTGTAGAAGTAGTAGTAGTAGCATTAGTAGTAGTAGTAGTAGTAATAACAGTTGTGGTCCTCTGTAGCTCAGCTGGTAGAGCACGGCGCTTGTAACGCCAAGGTAGTGGGTTCGATCCCCGGGACCACCCATACGCAAAAATATATGCACGCATGACTGTAAGTCGCTTTGGATAAAAGCGTCTGCTAAATGGCATATTATTATAGTAGAAGTAGTAGTAGTGGCAGAAGCAGTAGTAGAAGCAGTAGCAGTAGCAGTAGTAGCAGTAGTAGCAGTAGTAGTAGCAGTAGTAGCAGTAGTAGTAGTAGTAGTAGTAGTAGTAGCAGTAGCAGTAGCAGTAGGATGAGTATTAGTAGTAGCAGTAGTAGTAGTAGTAGCAGTAGTAGCAGTAGCAGTAGTAGCATTAGTAGAAGTAGTAGTAGCAGCAATAGTAGTAGTAGCAGTAGTAACAGTAGCAGTAGAAATCGTAGTAGTAGCAGTAGCAGTAGAAGAAGTACTAGCAGTAGTAGTAGTCGGAGCAGCAGTAGCAGCAGTAGTAGTAGTAGTAGCAGTAGTAATAGTAACAGTAGCAGTAGTAGCAGTAGTAGTAGTAGCAGCAGTAGTAGTAGTAGTAGCAGTAGTAGTAGTAGCAGTAGTAGTAGAAGTGGTAGTAGTATTAGTAGTAGCAGTAGCAGCAGCAGCAGTAGTAATAGTAGTAGAAGCAGTAATACCAGCAGTAGTAAAAGTAGCAGTAGTAGTAGCAGTAGTAGAAGTAGAAGTAGTAGTACCAGCTTTAGTAGTAGCAGTAGTAGCAGTTGTAGCAATAGTAGTAATAGCAGTAACAGTAGTAGTAGAAGTAGTAGTAGTAGTAGTAGCAGTAGCAGTAGTAGTAGTAGTAGTAGTAGTAGTAGTAGTAGTAGCAGTAGTAGCAGTAGTAGTAGCAGTAGGAGTATTAGTAGAGGTTGTAGCAGTAGCAGTACTAGCAGCAGTAGTAGCAGTAGCAGTAGTAGTAACATTAGTAGCATTAGTAGTAGTAGTAGTAGTAACAGTAGTAGTATAAAGTAGCAGTAGTAGCAGTAGTAGAAGTAGAAGCAGTAGTAGTAGTAGCAGTTGTAGTAGAAGTAGTAGTAGTAGCAGTAGTAGCAGTAGTTTTAATAGCAGTAGTAGAGGTAGTAGCAGTAGTAGTAGTAGTAGTAGTAGTAGTAGTAGTAGCAGCAGCAGTAGTAGTAGTAGTAGAAGCAGTAGTAGTAGTAATAGTAGCAGTAGCAGTAGTAGAAGTAGTAGCAGTAGTAGTAGTAGTAGTAGTAGTAGCAGCAGCAGTAGTAGTAGTAGTAGCAGTAGAAGTAGTAGTAGTAGCAGTATTAGTAGTAGGATCAGCAGCAGTAGTAGTAGCAGCAGCGGTAGCAGTAGTAGTAGTAGTAGTAGTAGTAGTAGTAGTAGTAGTAGTAGCAGTAGTAGTAGCAGTATTAGTAGCAGCTTTAGTAGTAGTAGTAGCAGTAGCAGTTGTAGTAGAAGTAGTAGTAGTAGCAGTAGTAGTAGCAGTGGTAGTAGTAGTAGCAGTAGTAGTAGTTTTAGTAGTAGCAGTAGCATTGTAGCAGCAGTATTAGCAGCAGCAGTAGTTTTAGTAGTAGCAGTGGAAGTAGTAAATGCAGTAGAAGTAGTAGCCGTAGTAACAGTATAAGTAGTAGTAGTAGCAGTACTAGTGGTAGGAGTAGTAGAAGTAGCAGTAGTAGAAGTAGTAGCAGTAGTAGTGGTAGCAGTAGTAGAAGTAGCAGTAGTAGAAGTAGTAGCAGTAGTAGGAGCAGCAGCAGCAGCAGTAGTAGTAATAGTAGTAGCAGTATTAGTAGTACTAGTAGCAGTAGTAGAAATAGTAGGAGTAGCATCAGTAATAGTAGTTTTAGTAGTAGCAGTAGTGGTTGTAGCAGTAGTAGAAGTTGCATTAGTAGCAGAAGTAGTAGTAGTAGTTGTAGCAGCAGCAGTAGTAGTAGTAGTAGTAGTAGTAGAAGTAGTAGTAGTAGTAGTAGTAGTAGTAGTAGTAGTAGTAGTAGCAGTAGTAGCAGTAGTATTAGTAGCAGTAGTAGAAGTAGTAGCAGTAGTAGTAGTAGTAGTAGTAGTAGTAGTAGTAGTAGTAGTAGTAGCCGCAGCAGTAGTAGTAGCAGTAGTAGTAGCAGCTTTAGTAGTAGTAGTAGCAGTAGCAGTAGTAGTAGAAGTTGTAGTATTCGCAGTAGTAGTACCAGCTTTAGTAGTAGCAGTAGTGGCAGTTGAAGTAGTAGGAGCAGTAAGACTATTAGTAGAGGTAGTAGCAGTAGCAGTAGTATCAATAGTAGTAATAGCAGTAGCAGTAGTAGTAGAAGTAGTAGTAGTAGCAGTAGCAGTAGCAGTAGCAGTAGCAGTAGCAGTAGCAGTAGAAGTAGTAGTAGTAGTAGTAGTATTAGCAGTAGTAGTAGCAGTAGGAGTATTAGTAGAGGTAGTATTAGTAGCAGTAGTAGCAGCAGTATAGCAGTAGCAGTAGTAGTAGTAGTAGTAGCAGTAGTAAAATTGTATAAGTAGTAGTAGTGGCATTAGTAGTAGTAGTAGTAGTAGTAGTAGTAGTAGTAGTAGTAGTAGTAACAGTAGTAGTAGAAAGTAGTAGTAGTAGCAGTAGTAGAATTGTATAAGTAGTAGTAGTGGCATTAGTAGTAGTAGTAGTAGTAGTAGTAGTAGTAGTAGTAGTAGTAACAGTAGTAGTAGAAAGTAGTAGTAGTAGCAGTAGTAGTAGTAGTAGTAGTAGTAGTAGTAGTAGTAGTAGTCGTAGCAGTAGTATAAGTAGTATCAGTAGCAGTAGTAGAAGTAGTATCAGTAGTAGTAGTAGTAGTACTAGTAGTAGTAGTAGTAGTAGTAGTAGCAGTAGTAATAGTTGTAGTAGTAGTAATAGTAGCAGTAAAAGTAGCAGCAGTAGTAGTAGCAGCAGCAGTAGTAGTAGTAGCAGTAGTAGACGTAGTAGCAGTAGTATCAGTAGCAGTAGTAGAGTAGTATCAGTAGTAGTAGTAGTAGTAGCATTAGTAGTAGTAGTAGTAGTAACAGTAGTAGTATAAAGTAGCAGTAGTAGCAGTAGTAGTAGAAGTATTAGCAGTAGTAGTAGTAGTAGTAGCAGTAGTAGTAGTAGTAGTAGTAGTAGCAGCAGTAGTAGCAGTAGTAGAAGTATTAGCAGTGGCAGTTGTAGTAGAAGTACTAGCAGTAGGAGTATTAGTAGTAGTAGTAGCAGTTGTAGCAGAAGTAGTAGTAGTAGCATTAGTAGTAGTAGTAGTATAAAGTAGTAGTAGTAGTAGAAGTAGTAGCAGTAGTAGTAGTAGTAGCAGCAGTAGCAGTAGCAGTAGAATTAGTAGTAGCAGCAGTATTAGTAGTAGGAGCAGCATCAGTAGTAGTAGCAGCAGCTGTAGCAGTAGTAGTAGTACTAGTAGCAGTAGTAGAAATAGTAGGAGTAGCAGTGTTGTAGTAGCAGCAGTAGTAATAGTAGTAGTAGCATCAGTAATATTAGTTTTAGTAGTAGCAGTACTAGAAGTAGCAGTAGCAGTAGTAGCAGTAGCAGTAGTAGTGGCAGTAGTAGATGTAGCAGTAGTAGCAGTTGTAGTAGTAGTAGCAGAAGTAGTATAATTGTAGAAGTAGTAGTAGTAGCATTAGTAGTAGTAGTAGTAGTAGTAACAGTTGTGGTCCTCTGTAGCTCAGCTGGTAGAGCACGGCGCTTGTAACGCCAAGGTAGTGGGTTCGATCCCCGGGACCACCCATACGCAAAAATATATGCACGCATGACTGTAAGTCACTTTGGATAAAAGCGTCTGCTAAATGGCATATTATTATATTATTATTATTATTATAGTAGAAGTAGTAGTAGTGGCAGTAGCAGTAGTAGAAGCAGTAGTAGTAGCAGTAGTAGTAGCAGTAGCAGTAGCAGTAGCAGAAGCAGTAGGATGAGTAGCAGTATTAGTAGTAGCAGTAGAAGTAGTAGTAGCACCAGTAGAAGCAGTAGTAGTAGTAGCAGTAGTAGCAGTAGCAGTAGTAGCATTAGTAGAAGTAGTAGTAGCAGCAGTAGTAGTAGTAGCAGTAGTAACAGTAGCAGTAGAAATCGTAGTAGTAGCAGTAGCAGTAGCAGTAGAAGAAGTACTAGCAGTAGTAGTAGTCGGAGCAGCAGTAGCAGCAGTAGTAGTAGTAGCAGTAGTAATAGTAACAGTAGCAGTAGTAGCAGTAATAGTAGTAGCAGCAGTAGTAAAAGCAGTAGTAGTAGTAGCAGTAGTAGTAGTAGCAGTAGTAGTAGAAGTGGTAGTAGTATTAGTAGTAGCAGTAGCAGCAGCAGCAGTAGTAATAGTAGTAGAAGCAGTAATACCAGCAGTAGTAAAAGTAGCAGTAGTAGTAGCAGTAGTAGAAGTAGTAATAGTAGAAGTAGTAGTACCAGCTTTAGTAGTAGCAGTAGTAGCAGTTGTAGCAATAGTAGTAATAGCAGTAACAGTAGTAGTAGAAGTAGTAGTAGTAGTAGTAGTAGTAGTAGTAGTAGTAGCAGTAGCAGTAGCAGTAGCAGTAGAAGTAGTGGTAGTAGTAGTAGTAGTAGTAGTAGTAGTAGCAGTAGTAGCAGTAGTAGTAGCAGTAGGAGTATTAGTAGAGGTAGTAGCAGTAGCAGTACTAGCAGCAGTAGTAGAAGTAGCAGTAGTAGTAACATTAGTAGTAATAGCAGAAGTAGTAGTAGTAGCATTAGTAGTAGTAGTAGTAGTAACAGTAGTAGTATAAAGTAGCAGTAGTAGCAGTAGTAGAAGTAGAAGCAGTAGTAGTAGTAGCAGTTGTAGTAGAAGTAGTAGTAGTAGCAGTAGTAGCAGTAGTTTTAATAGCAGTA
>NC_139993.1:61811004-61816004 GCF_964263955.1 Coregonus lavaretus | reverse complement strand
AGTAGTAGTAGTAGCAGTAGTAACAGTAGCAGTAGAAATCGTAGTAGTAGCAGTAGCAGTAGCAGTAGAAGAAGTACTAGCAGTAGTAGTAGTCGGAGCAGCAGTAGCAGCAGTAGTAGTAGTAGCAGTAGTAATAGTAACAGTAGCAGTAGTAGCAGTAGTAGTAGTAGCAGCAGTAGTAAAAGCAGTAGTAGTAGTAGCAGTAGTAGTAGTAGCAGTAGTAGTAGAAGTGGTAGTAGTATTAGTAGTAGCAGTAGCAGCAGCAGCAGTAGTAATAGTAGTAGAAGCAGTAATACCAGCAGTAGTAAAAGTAGCAGTAGTAGTAGCAGTAGTAGAAGTAGTAATAGTAGAAGTAGTAGTACCAGCTTTAGTAGTAGCAGTAGTAGCAGTTGTAGCAATAGTAGTAATAGCAGTAACAGTAGTAGTAGAAGTAGTAGTAGTAGTAGTAGTAGTGGTAGTAGTAGTAGCAATAGCAGTAGCAGTAGCAGTAGAAGTAGTGGTAGTAGTAGTAGTAGTAGTAGTAGTAGTAGTAGCAGTAGTAGCAGTAGTAGTAGCAGTAGGAGTATTAGTAGAGGTAGTAGCAGTAGCAGTACTAGCAGCAGTAGTAGCAGTAGCAGTAGTAGTAACATTAGTAGTAATAGCAGAAGTAGTAGTAGTAGCATTAGTAGTAGTAGTAGTAGTAACAGTAGTAGTATAAAGTAGCAGTAGTAGCAGTAGTAGAAGTAGAAGCAGTAGTAGTAGTAGCAGTTGTAGTAGAAGTAGTAGTAGTAGCAGTAGTAGCAGTAGTTTTAATAGCAGTAGTAGAGGTAGTAGCAGTAGTAGTAGTAGTAGTAGTAGTAGTAGTAGTAGTAGTAGTAGCAGCAGCAGTAGTAGTAGTAGTAGAAGCAGTAGTAGTAGTACTAGTAGCAGTAGCAGTAGTAGAAGTAGTAGCAGTAGTAGTAGTAGTAGTAGTAGTAGTAGTAGTAGCAGCAGCAGTAGTAGTAGTAGTAGCAGTAGAAGTAGTAGTAGTAGCAGTATTAGTAGTAGGATCAGCAGCAGTAGTAGTAGCAGCAGCGGTAGCAGTAGTAGTAGTAGTAGTAGTAGTAGTAGTAGTAGTAGTAGTAGTAGCAGTAGTAGTAGCAGTATTAATAGCAGCTTTAGTAGTAGTAGTAGCAGTAGCAGTTGTAGTAGAAGTAGTTGTAGTAGCAGTAGTAGTAGCAGTGTTAGTAGTAGTAGCAGTAGTAGTACTTTTAGTAGTAGCAGTAGCATTGTAGCAGCAGTATTAGCAGCAGCAGTAGTTTTAGTAGTAGCAGTGGAAGTAGTAAATGCAGTAGAAGTAGTAGCCGTAGTAACAGTATAAGTAGTAGTAGTAGCAGTACTAGTGGTAGGAGTAGTAGAAGTAGCAGTAGTAGAAGTAGTAGCAGTAGTAGTGGTAGCAGTAGTAGAAGTAGCAGTAGTAGAAGTAGTAGCAGTAGTAGGAGCAGCAGCAGCAGCAGTAGTAGTAGTAGTAGTAGCAGTAGTAGTAGTACTAGTAGCAGTAGTAGAAATAGTAGGAGTAGCATCAGTAATAGTAGTTTTAGTAGTAGCAGTAGTGGTTGTAGCAGTAGTAGAAGTTGCAGTAGTAGCAGAAGTAGTAGTAGTAGTTGTAGCAGCAGCAGTAGTAGTAGTAGTAGTAGTAGTAGTAGAAGTAGTAGTAGTAGTAGTAGTAGTAGTAGTAGTAGCAGTAGTAGCAGTAGTATTAGTAGCAGTAGTAGAAGTAGTAGCAGTAGTAGTAGTAGTAGTAGTAGTAGTAGTAGTAGTAGTAGTAGTAGTAGCAGCAGCAGTAGTAGTAGCAGTAGTAGTAGCAGCTTTAGTAGTAGTAGTAGCAGTAGCAGTAGTAGTAGAAGTAGTAGTAGTCGCAGTAGTAGCAGTAGTAGTAGCAGTAGGAGTATTAGTAGAGGTAGTAGCAGTAACAGTAGTAGCAGCAGTATAGCAGTAGCAGTAGGAGTAGCAGTAGTAGAATTGTAGAAGTAGTAGTAGTAGCATTAGTAGTAGTAGTAGTAGTAGTAGTAACAGTAGTAGTAGAAAGTAGTAGTAGTAGTAGTAGTTGTCGTAGTAGCAGTAGTCGTATTAGTAGTAGTAATGGCAGCAGTAGTAGAAGCAGTAATACCAGCAGTAGTAAAAGTAATAGTATTAGTAGTAGTAGCAGTAGTAGCAGTAGTAGCAGCTTTAGTAGTAGCAGTAGTAGCAGTAGTAATAGTAGAAGTAGTAGTAGCAGTAGTAGTAGTAGCAGTAATGACAGTAGTAGTAGCAGTAGCATCAGTAGTAGAAGTAGTAGTAGCAGTAATGATAGTAGTAGCAGCAGCAGTAGTAATAGTAGTAGTAGCAGTAGCATTTGCATCAGTTGTAGTAGCAGCAGCAGTAGTAGTAGTAGCAGTTATAGCTGTAGTAGTAGTCGTAGCAGTAGTAGTGGTAGTAGCAGTAGTAGTAGTAGTAGTAGTAGTAGTAGTAACAGTAGTAGTATAAAGTAGCAGTAGTAGCAGTAGTAGTAGAAGTATTAGCAGTAGTAGTAGTAGTAGTAGCAGTAGTAGTAGTAGTAGTAGTAGTAGCAGCAGTAGTAGCAGTAGTAGAAGTATTAGCAGTAGCAGTTGTAGTAGAAGTAGTAGCAGTAGGAGTTTTAGTAGTAGTAGTAGCAGTTGTAGCAGAAGTAGTAGTAGTAGCATTAGTAGTAGTAGTAGTATAAAGTAGTAGTAGTAGTAGAAGTAGTAGCAGTAGTAGTAGTAGTAGCAGCAGTAGCAGTAGCAGTAGAATTAGTAGTAGCAGCAGTATTAGTAGTAGGAGCAGCATCAGTAGTAGTAGCAGCAGCTGTAGCAGTAGTAGTAGTACTAGTAGCAGTAGTAGAAATAGTAGGAGTAGCAGTGTTGTAGCAGCAGCAGTAGTAGTAGTAGTAGCAGTAGAAGTAGTAGTAGTAGCAGTATTAGTAGTAGGATCAGCAGCAGTAGTAGTAGCAGCAGCGGTAGCAGTAGTAGTAGTAGTAGTAGTAGTAGTAGTAGTAGTAGTAGTAGCAGTAGTAGTAGCAGTATTAATAGCAGCTTTAGTAGTAGTAGTAGCAGTAGCAGTTGTAGTAGAAGTAGTTGTAGTAGCAGTAGTAGTAGCAGTGGTAGTAGTAGTAGCAGTAGTAGTACTTTTAGTAGTAGCAGTAGCATTGTAGCAGCAGTATTAGCAGCAGCAGTAGTTTTAGTAGTAGCAGTGGAAGTAGTAAATGCAGTAGAAGTAGTAGCCGTAGTAACAGTATAAGTAGTAGTAGTAGCAGTACTAGTGGTAGGAGTAGTAGAAGTAGCAGTAGTAGAAGTAGTAGCAGTAGTAGTGGTAGCAGTAGTAGAAGTAGCAGTAGTAGAAGTAGTAGCAGTAGTAGGAGCAGCAGCAGCAGCAGTAGTAGTAGTAGTAGTAGCAGTAGTAGTAGTACTAGTAGCAGTAGTAGAAATAGTAGGAGTAGCATCAGTAATAGTAGTTTTAGTAGTAGCAGTAGTGGTTGTAGCAGTAGTAGAAGTTGCAGTAGTAGCAGAAGTAGTAGTAGTAGTTGTAGCAGCAGCAGTAGTAGTAGTAGTAGTAGTAGTAGTAGAAGTAGTAGTAGTAGTAGTAGTAGTAGTAGTAGTAGCAGTAGTAGCAGTAGTATTAGTAGCAGTAGTAGAAGTAGTAGCAGTAGTAGTAGTAGTAGTAGTAGTAGTAGTAGTAGTAGTAGTAGTAGTAGTAGTAGCAGCAGCAGTAGTAGTAGCAGTAGTAGTAGCAGCTTTAGTAGTAGTAGTAGCAGTAGCAGTAGTAGTAGAAGTAGTAGTAGTCGCAGTAGTAGTAGCAGTGGTAGTAGTAGTAGCAGTAGTAGTAGTTTTTGTAGTAGCAGTAGCATTGTAGCAGCAGTATTAGCAGCAGCAGTAGTTTTAGTAATAGCAGTGGCAGTAGTAGTAGCAGTAGTAGTAGCAGCTTTAGTAGTAGTAATAGCAGTAGAAGTAGTAGTAGAAGTAGTAGTGGTAGCAGTAGTAGCAGTAGTAGTAGCAGTAGGAGTATTAGTAGAGGTAGTAGCAGTAACAGTAGTAGCAGCAGTATAGCAGTAGCAGTAGTAGTAGCAGTAGTAGAATTGTAGAAGTAGTAGTAGTAGCATTAGTAGTAGTAGTAGTAGTAGTAGTAACAGTAGTAGTAGAAAGTAGTAGTAGTAGTAGTAGTTGTCGTAGTAGCAGTAGTCGTATTAGTAGTAGTAATGGCAGCAGTAGTAGAAGCAGTAATACCAGCAGTAGTAAAAGTAATAGTATTAGTAGTAGTAGCAGTAGTAGCAGTAGTAGCAGCTTTAGTAGTAGCAGTAGTAGCAGTAGTAATAGTAGAAGTAGTAGTAGCAGTAGTAGTAGTAGCAGTAATGACAGTAGTAGTAGCAGTAGCATCAGTAGTAGAAGTAGTAGTAGCAGTAATGATAGTAGTAGCAGCAGCAGTAGTAATAGTAGTAGTAGCAGTAGCATTTGCATCAGTTGTAGTAGCAGCAGCAGTAGTAGTAGTAGCAGTTATAGCTGTAGTAGTAGTCGTAGCAGTAGTAGTGGTAGTAGCAGTAGTAGTAGTAGTAGTAGTAGCAGTAGTAGCAGTAGTAGCAGCAGTAGTAGTAGTAGTAGCTGTAGTAGTAGTAGTAGTACTAGTAGCAGTAGTAGAAATAGTAGGAGTAGCAGTGTTGTAGTAGCAGCAGTAGTAATAGTAGTAGTAGCATCAGTAATATTAGTTTTAGTAGTAGCAGTACTAGAAGTAGCAGTAGCAGTAGTAGCAGTAGCAGTAGTAGTGGCAGTAGTAGATGTAGCAGTAGTAGCAGTTGCAGTAGTAGCAGTAGTAGTAGTAGTAGAAGTAGTATAATTGTAGAAGTAGTAGTAGTAGCATTAGTAGTAGTAGTAGTAGTAGTAACAGTTGTGGTCCTCTGTAGCTCAGCTGGTAGAGCACGGCGCTTGTAACGCCAAGGTAGTGGGTTCGATCCCCGGGACCACCCATACGCAAAAATATATGCACGCATGACT
>NC_139993.1:61791004-61803504 GCF_964263955.1 Coregonus lavaretus | reverse complement strand
TGATCATGTGGTTTAGCTGGTGCGGGAGGACAGTAAAGTGGTATTATATGTGTGTTTATCTGATTATTATAATTTTAAAATGAGTTGAATGATTGATGGACTTTTTTGAGCAGATTAATAGCTATAGTACTAATCATCAATGCCAAATGAAATGACACTGAGTCCATTGGCCTAATAATAGTTCTCAAATATGCCCCTGGTTATGTCCTAGACATTATACCCCATAAGGGTATACAGCCATTGTGGTGATGGCCAATTAGCAGTCCTTGTATATTTGTATTGGTGTGTTTCACTGTATTTGGTGTTAAAATAATTGTTTATCGGAAGGAAAGGATTCACTCAGGTAAATTTATTAAATGCAATTTAATTTACCAGATCTTGAAGTCTTTATGGCATGAATAATTTACATTGATGTACAGTTCTAACAGGTCAATAAAACACATGAACAGCATATCTGAAAAGGATACTTTTATAGATTATAGAGCCAAAAGCTGCATGATGATTTTCATAGTTGAGGAGGCTGACTGTAACATAACATTATGAAGTCTTATCTACGACGGGTCAAAAACTGAAGAAAAAGAAAAAAACTTATCAGAAGAAGTGAACTCACAAACTAAAGTTCTGGTTTATTGTCTTACAACAAATTCACACATACATTGAACAGGCTACAACAGACAGCAATTTAACAGACATAAAAGAAAAGAAACCTCTTTTCTTTGGCCTTGCCATCTCATACAAACCAACTACGTATGGTACAACTAAAGTACAAATACAAAGTTACTGGAATGCTTTAAATTTAATTGTTTTCTGAAATTTGTACAAGTTTGTGTTGAGATAACATGACATGGTCAAACCACAAGTAAAGTCTATTTCATAGAGAAGCATCAACTCCAAAGCACCGTTTGGTAACCAGAGATCACTGTCGAAAAATGGCTGACCTCCTAACAATATGTACAAAAATATAAAATGTAAATAAAAATACAAACAAATTCTCCTTTTAAAGTATCTTGTTAAGAAGGTAGAACTTTGAAGTCTTGGGTTTTCTAAAAAATTTGCAGTTGGGTGTGTGTGTACACGGACGTTGAACTCTACTTGATGATGACCACAGTTTCCCTCCAAAAACGCTTGGTGGTCGAGGAGAGAGGTTACAGGGGCTTCCAGCGGGTTGAAACACAACTCTTAATCATCATCGGTTTTCTGCTTCTTCGTTCCAACATCATCCTGTAAAGACAAAGCCAAGATAACATTCGTTATTTCCATTTAAACAACATTGAAGAAATCCTTTTAGTTTGATTTGAATATTAAATACCAAACACAATAAGTGTAAATTCAAGTCACAGATTGAAGTTGTTATATTACCTCATCATCCTCATCATCGTCGTCATCATCTTCCGCCGCCCTCTTGCCTGCGCGACCCTCGACCTCATCGTCATCATCATCTTCGTCGCCTTCAGAGAGAGAGAGAGAGAGAGAGGGAGACAGGTTTAGATTCTTGGAGTTACAGCGTCTAATAGATAGAGGGCGCTCCAAGAAAACAATTCCCCCGGGCGATCTGCCTCAGACTAGCACTTTAGCTGCAAATAGACAGCACTGCCACTAGGTGCATATGTCAACATGAAATGGATACTCTATCATCATACATAATGTTGTTGAAAGACCAGACCACTTACCCTCAACATCCTCTTCCTCATCCTCCTCCTCTCCAACATCCTCTTCCTCGTCTACATCCTCTACATCTCCATTCTCCTCAGCCTCCTTCTGGAAAACAACACAATGCATCAGATACATAGAATCTGTTTGTCTCCAGGGAAAAATCCATGTTGAATGATAGACTGTATTTATTTAGGAGTGAGGGTAATAACCAGGTAATATCTTTTTTTTGTAATAAAAATGAAAGAAAACATGAGTTGTCCTCATGGATGTATTTCTACAAATACTTTTTTATAAGGACAATGAAGAAGACAGGTGGACAGTAACTGATGGCCAAAGGAGTTGGGCCCATCTTAAAGGTAAATTGGGGAAATGGGTCAATTAAAGGTAAAGTGTTAAAGGTGTAGTCTTACAGCTTTTTTCCCATTGGCTGGGGCATCTTTTCCATTTTCTGCCTCCTCAACAAGCTTCTTCTCTTTCAGATCCTGGGGGAAAGTGAAAATGAGAGAATATGTTTCACTTATATGTTGTGTGGCACATGGTGGATCAAATATATATCACAGGTCCATCCAATCAAGATTTTATGCCTTCAGATTTATTTCTAGAGTTCGTTGTGGTTTTGAAGACTTCTAAATGAGCGGGAACAAAAATGTTTTCACACCCCCGCCCACCTAACGCCTTCCCTCCCTCCACCCTCGCCTAAACTTGTAACGCATGCTTTCGTTCTTCCTTTGAAAGGCGACTCTTTGATCCTAAACATTCTATTGGTTGCTTTTCTTCTCTACTTCCCGCCTACTTTTGGAGCTCTAATAGAAGTGTTGCAACCTGACACCATGATGGAGTTGAGAGCAACGAGCATTGTAGTTCAGTCAAGGACTCATATAATGGAGCTCTATGAAGACACGCCCGGAAAAAGACTACAGTTCCCAATGCACCCTTGTAGGTCATTCAGCCAATAAGAGCCTCTAAACGAACGCTACCAAAAGGAGGCTGACTAAATTAACTCCAGGGAAAGGAGACAATAAGACAATAGCGCCTAGAAGGGATATGCGATTCATCGACTTTCCATTCTGCAAATGAAGACAATAAGGTTCCTATTCAATCAAAACCATTCTGATTGGGTGATGGTGTTGTATCAAGGGTCTTTATGATAAGATCAGGCTATGTTTAGGCCTATTCACTTGAAGGACAAAGGCACTTTTTTTTTTTTCAAAAGCCTTTTTTAGTGCCCAATAAATAAAATATAGATTTTCTTAGTCTCATTCGTTTTAACCTCTTCCTATGAGGAAGTCTATTGATGAATTAGTTTGAGTAATGCTGAGCCCATAAGCCGGTTAGCAGTTACATCTCCCCTGTACCCGCCTCCTTTCAACATCACCTTTACGTACCAATATTGTATTATATACCTACAGGCAACAACGCACAGCGAGGGAAACTAAGTATAGTTTTCATCCTATAGGCTAACAGACAGACATCAACATACTCGATTTTTTTAATCACCTGGGGTCGTTTGAACAGCGTATGGTGAGCTTATGGCAAGGGATAAAAGATAAGTAGCCGCAAAAACGCAATTCAGCGCGCAAATGGTTCAGCAGGTCGATGCTCTGAGCAGCGCTTTGCAATGTTTAATGAAAAACGATTCCTTCAAGATGTAATGCTGGTTTGTCGTGAACGCTCGACCCCCCCTCTCTTATCTCTCTCTGAATAGGGTTACGCCGTGAAGGAACCAGAGAGAGAGAGAGAGAGAGAGAGAGAGAGAGAGAGAGAGAGAATGAACACTTTCACAGTTAAACTTTTCGCTCACACACGTCCTAACTGAGTGTTCATATCCGCATTACGCGCCGCCAAAGCCCGCATATACACACACCTAGTTCCATTTATCACAAGATACCGCTGGAACCAAGTCAACATTTATTTTTCTCTCAAAAGATGAGCAAAGGAAATCACTGTCTGTCCGCGCTTTTTTCATACAAAGAATGTCCAAATCTAAGACAGTATCCAAACAAATAACTAATGGACAGAAGCTGTTCCAAATCACACACAGGCACATAATTTGGTTTACAAGCCAACTGATGCTGTTAAACGGGAGACTCCGGAGCTCCGGTTTAGGCTCCGTCACATTGCGCGCAGACAAATACAAGCCTGGTGGAACGAAGTGAACACACCGCGGGGTTATCCATGTCAATACAATCGAGAACCACTGATCATAAACACAAAGCTAGAAGACAGGAGCCGCTATCCCCACTCCATTTACAGTTATGCAAAAAGTATCACTCCCGTAGTTGACTCATCTCGTACTCAGGTTGGGTATAATTTTCATGTTGGTTACGTTATTAATCCTTTACGCGCAATTTAAATCCCTTTCACCACATTCTGCATTCTAAGAGGCGCGAGGCTTTTATGTCCGAGCCATTCCCCATAAACTTCCAAATCAATATCATATACTCAATGAAAACAGCCTCCAAAAACAATGGGATCTATTCAAGTAGCAAGTTATGACAGACCGGTGCGCGGTACGAATTTGGCGAATGGATCAATCAATAGCAGCCTCGACCAGCAAATGCAATGTAGCCTATGAAATGAGAAGCATACAACGCGAATTCAACAACACGATAAAGCAGAAGTGTGTGTATGTGTGTGTGTGATTGAGTTATTCAAAAGAGCTTCAAATCGGTGCTCAACTGAACGGACACGGTAGTATAAACAAAGAACCGCGCGCAGACTGTTGTACTCGGGGCAATAAAAGCATCGCTGTTTGCTGTGAATGTTTCAGTAGACTAGTGAGTGCAACTTCGGGGTACTCATTGTTAGGCTACATTTTTATCTAATATCATAGGTCTCCAATAAAAGTGTTTTCATTCCCGTGTAGCTCGTTGGTAGAGCATGGCGCTTGCAACGCCAGGGTTGTGGGTTCGATTCCCACGGGGGGTCAGTATGAGAATAAAAAAAATCCACTCACTAACTGTAAGTCGCTCTGGATAAGAGCGTCTGCTAAATTACTAAAATGTAAATTGCAACAGAAGCCTCATCCAAAACCAGTTAGATTTGACGAACCTCGGATAAACACTTATTCCAGTTTTCTAGTTGTTCTCCATTCAAAATATTTAGTCCGGAATAGATTTGAATTAAATAAAGTGTAGAAATTGTAATTTATCCATCACTCAGGTCACAAGTTGCCCTCCACTTACCTTGGCAGAGATCTCCTTCTTGTCGACTTTTGTGTCAGCCATGTTTCTGTTTTAGCCTAATGTAACAAATGTTATAGGGGATCAGAAAAAATTATGATACGATCCACTCAGTCCGACCACTGTAAAAGAAAAAAAAGACTTATAGTGCCAGTGGCAACCTGGCCCGACGGGGGAGCCTTTAATATAGAGTTGTGGGCGGAATCGAGGCACGACCAGTGCGTTATGATTGGTCCATAATTTGGACAATGTCTAGCCCTGATTGGTCCGAGGCGAACAATGGACAGTATTTTCAGAGAGGCGCTCACGCCCCCTAATCAGCCTCTCCGAATCATTGCAGTGACGAGTGGCTGGCCGTCCCCGCGCGGGGATTGATGACCCGCATAGCATACTTTCTGTCAACACAACACAAGATTAAACTTGTCAAAGTACACGATTCTCGCGTCAGGACGTAATTTAAGCGAAATTTCGATTGCAATCCCCACATATGTCCAATTATGGACAGATGCATTCAGTTCTAGACTATTGTATTTGGCAACATGTAACACACACACACACATCCGCAGTTGTTACATGTAACCTTATCACTTGCAGTCTAACCTCATCAATCACCATGTTATTCAAGGTTTATTACATTGGGTGCTGCTTGACCTTGCGTGCGATTTCATTTAACTGATAGTCTAGTTTGCTAAAATACATATATTTTAATTCTGAATAATGAGCTAATGTAGCCTCACTAATGTAATTAAGAAATGTAACAACTTCAAATGGATGAACTGGATGCAATGATTTAAAAGATCTTCAATGGCTTATTGCGGCATTTAAAGAACGAAGCCTAGGCTATCTCTAGTTTACTCACGACAGACTGACAGATAGCTCCCCTCTCCTCCTCCTCCTCCCCCCTTCTCCCCCTCTAGAGCAGCCCCTCCTTCCTCTCACCTACCCCTCCCCCCTCTCTCTCTGCACCCCTCCCCCCTCTCTCTGCACCCCCTCCCCCTCTTTTTGCTCTCTCTCCTCGCGCTCGCTGGAAGCCGTAATGCGCTTGCGCCCTGTGCCGCGGGTAGAAGCGTCCATTTCCCGGCTCAGCCACCATTGTGTGTGTGAGTGAAGGTCGATACCACAGAGAAAGAATTTACGAGATTGACTTCTGAAAGATGTGTAGAGCATTTCTGTTGGAGGCTGAATTGTTTAGAAATAGCAACTCAATGGTAAAATTCATTACTAGGCTACTTTACGCACATATTTTATGCACACTGCGCAGAAATTAGCCACAACAAAAGGACTCAGCTAAAAAATATAAAAAAATAAGACAGAAGCTTACACATTGTAAGAAAATAAGTGCAATAGTGTTGCGTAGTGATTTAATTTACGCATGAGTGCACCATTGAGGTAAAATTAGAAATTTACCTCACCAAAATGGCTTTTTTCAAGTGCCATATGTCGTCGTGAGTGTGAAAGAACTAACCTCATTGGTAGATGAACTGGAGCAAACATAAACCTGACGCTTTGCGCCCATGGATTGGATTATCCGACTGTCAATCAAATGTAGTACTCCACTAGAGGGGTTTGCAAAACCTGGAGAGTGGATTTCAAATAATCTGAAACACTCAGTACTGAAGAGCGGAAAGTCACTAGATGATGATATGTTGTTAATGAATGATTTTGAATAAAGAATGTATTTAAAATGGCCTACTTAGACATGTTGTTAATGAATGATTTGGAATAAAGAATGTCTTTAAAATGGCCTATTTAGACAGTTGGGCTATGCACCACGTTGTATGATCCCACTAACATAGGGCACTGATGTCAGTAGATTTATCAGTTCTACAGTTGCATTTAGGCCAGATTTATTAGGCATTTGCGCGAAAACATTTTGCAATTGTTATTGTCAGATGAAATAAAAAAAATAAAATAAAAACATGATGGAAAAAAGTTAAACGTTGTATGTGTTAACAAAAAATATTCAACATTTGCCAAAAGTTTGACTGTATGTTTGCAATATTGTTGTGTATTCAATAGTCAATAATCAAAGCAAGCATGTGTTAACTTTGTATGGAGCTGTAGGAGAGCTGTGTCTGTCTAAGGCTGCTATGTGTTACAGTACGTTGTAGCAGTGAAAACATCCTCTTCCTCAGGAGGCCCCTATGGGTTCTACATGCTGTGACCTGCAGAGGGGGTCCAGGACTGGAAGCTAACCTGTGTGTTGTCCTGTTACAGAGACGGGATGAAAATGTATGCACTCACTAACTGTAAGTCGCTCTGGATAAGTGCGTCTGCTAAATGACTAAAATGTAAAATGTAATGGGATCTTATCTCACACAGGCACATACACTACATGACCAAAAGTATGTGGACACCTGCTTGTCGAACATCTCATTCCAAAATCATGGGCATTAATATGGAGTTGGTCCCCATTTGCTGCTATAACAGCCTATATTCCTCTGGGAAGGCTTTCCGCTAGATGTTGGAACATTGCTGCAGGGATTTGCTTCCATTCAGCCGCAAGAGCATTTGTGAGGTCGGGCACTGATGTTGGGCGATTAGGCCTGGCTCGCAGTCAGCGTTCCAATTCATCCCAAAGGTGTTCGATGGGGTTTAGGTCAGGACTCTGTGCAGGCCAGTCAAGTTCTTCCACCCCAATCTCGACAAACTATTTCTGTACGGACCTCGCTTTGTGCACAGGGGCATTGTCATGCTGAAACAGGAAAGGGCCTTCCCCAAACTGTTGCCACAAAGTTGGAAGCACAGAATGCAATTGTATGCTGTAGCATTAAGATTTCCCTTCACTGGAACTAAGGGGCCTAGGCCGAACCATGAAAAACAGCCCCAGATCATTATTCCTCCTCCACCAAACTTTACAGTTGGCACTATGCATTCGGGCAGGTAGCGTTCTCCTGGCATCCGCCAAACCCAGATTAGTCCGTCGGACTGCCAGATTCATCACTCCAGAGAACGTATTTCCACTGCTCCAGAGTCCAATGGCGGCGAGCTTTACACCACGCCAGCTGACGCTTGGCATTGCGCATGGTGATCTTAGGCTTGTGTGCGAATGCTCAGCCATGGAAACCCATTTCATGAAGCTCCCGACGAACAGTTATTTTGCTGACGTTGCTTCCAGAGGCAGTTTGGAACTCAGTAGTGAGTGTTGCAACCGAGGACAGACCATTTTTACACGCAACGCGCTTCAGCACTCAGTGGTTCCATTCTGTGAGCTTGTGCGGCCTACCACTTCGCGGCTGAGCCGTTGTTGCTCCTAGACGTTTCCACTTCACAATAACAGCACTTACAGTTGACCGGGGCAGCTCTAGCAGGGCAGAAATTTGACGAACTGACTTGTTGGAAAGGTGGCATCCTATGACGGTGCCATGGAAAGTCACTGAGCTCTTTAGTAAGGCCATTTTACTGTTTGTCTATGGAGATTGCATGGCTGTGTGCTCGATTTTATACACCTGTCAGCAACGGGTGTGGCTGAAATAGCCGAATCCACTCATTTGAAGGGGTGTCCACATACTTCTCCTCTCCTCTCTTCTCCTCTCCCCTCCTCTCTCCTCTCTCCTCCCTCTAGTGGAGCACTCAAGACACTGGAGGAGCTCCTCAAACAGATGGGAGAATAAGTGTGAGGTCCAACTTTTTGAGATTTACCGAAAAATGTGAGTTCTTACTTTGCTATCATGTCGTTTTAATTGAGGTATTTACAAAGCATGTTGAAATACTATTTTAGGCAAACAGAATGCTGTGCAGGTTTTCTCATCTGTACAGCGTTGCTCAACATCATTGTAGCTGTTCGTGTTCTGAAGCAGTATTGGGTTTGATGTGTTCAATCATTTCTGGGGACTTTTGAAATTCTACCGTTGCAAATTCTGTCCAGATGCATTACAATATAATAACAGCCTGCTGCTGATTTAAAAAATAAATAAATAAAAAATGGATTTGTCCCCAAGGGGTAACTGAGTATTTTTGCTGAGTATGACTATGCAGACAACAACAACAACAACAACAACAAACAAACCATCAACAACAGATGACATAATGAATACTCCACACAGCCCAAATCATATAGACTAACAGTACGTAAACAATACACAAACAACTGATAAGGAAATGCTGACAGTGCTCTCTGTCTCCATGTGCTATCAGCAGCTGGACAGGCAGCCTTGATCAGAATAGTCTTTCAGAGAAACGTGACCGTGGAAACACCTACAACAACAAAATGCATATTATTTATGTGATCATTAATTATTCAACAGACTGTAGTTCTGGCTAGTTAGTGGACATTGTCCATTATAACTGTATATGTGTTTTGTAGGCCGTCATTGTAAATAACAAATTGTTCTTAACTGACTTGCCTAGTTAAATAAAGGTAAAATAAAAATAAAATAAATAATGAGAATGGATGAGAATCAACTGGAAACCCATAGGATAACTGTTCAGAAATAACCCCCACCACCACCACATATACGCACGCACGCACACGCACACACACACACACCCTGCACACACACTCCCCCACTTCCATTTAGCGATAGTTAGTACAGCCAATTAGCATCCAGCTTTTCGTAATTAATTATTGTTCCTGGTTGCCAATTCATTGCTCGCTAGCTCACACTGCAACACGGCTCTCTTTGTTTAGGAGTAATGTGAAATTATGGAATTACTATGTTATTGGGAATGTATCCCTTCACTATGGAAGTAGTGGTGGCTATACAGCATGATAAATGTCCATTGGTATGGGGGCAGGGTAGATGTCTGTTGAGGGGGGGGTAGGAAGTCTGGAGGGTCAGGAGGGGGGGAGCAGGTAACTGACTAGTGGTGGCTATTCAGCAGCCTGAAGGTCTTGGGGTAGAAGCTATTGGCCAGTCTGTTAGTTTTACCCATGATGCTCCTGTACTGCCCGCGTCTGACTGATGGAAGCGAGGAGAACAGGCCGTGGCTCGGGAGGCTGAGGTCCCTGATGATCTTCTTGGCCTTCCTGTGACACCTGGTGTTGTAGGTGTCCTGGAGGGCAGGCAGTGAGCACCCGATGGTGCGTTCGGCTGAGTGTACCACCCTCTGTAGTGCCTTGCGGTCAGCGGCAGTGTAGTTGCCGTACCAGGCTGTGATGCAGCCCGACAGTATGCTCTCGACGGTGCTCCTGTAGAACACTGAGAGCCCTCGGGGACAGGCCACATTTCTTCAGCCTCCTGAGGTTGAAGAGTCGCTGTCGTGCCTTCTTTACCACGGTATCCATGTGGTATGTCGAGGAACTTAGCGTTTTTGATCGTCTCCACAGCGGCCCCGTTGATGAGGATGGGGGCGTGCCCAGCCTGGTTCCACCTGAAGTACACAATCAGCTCCTTTGTTTTGCTGACGTTGAGGGAGAGGTTATTTACCTGACATTACACCATCAGAGTACCTACCTCCTCCCTGTAGGCCGTCTCGTCATTGTTGGTAATCAGGCCTGCTACAGTTGTGTCGTCAGCAAACTTGATGATGGAGTTGGAACTGTGTGAGGTCACGCCGTCGTGGGTATACAGGGAGTACAGGAGGGGACTGAGGATGTACCCTTGTGGGGCCCCCATGTTGAGGTAATGTTGCCTACCTTCAGCACCTGGGGGCGGCCTGTCAGGAAGTCCAGGACCCAGTTGCATAGGGAGGAGTTCAGTCCCAGGACTGTGAGCTTTGTGGTGAGCTTAGAGGGAATTTTGGTATTGAAGACCGAGCTGTAGGCGATGAACAGCATCCTCACATGTGCATTCCTCTTGTCCAGGTGGGTGAGGGCAGTGCGCAGTGCAATGGCGATTGCGTTGTCCGTGGATCTGTCGGGGCGGTAGGCAAATTGGAGAAGGTCGAGTGTGTCAGGGAGGGAGGAGGTGATATGGTCTTTAACTAGCCCCTCGAAGCACTTCATGATGACGGAAGTGAGTGCTACTGGTCGGTAGTCATTCAGTTCAGTTACTTTCCCTTTGTTAGGCACAGGGATGATAGTGGACATCTTGAAGCAGGTGGGGATAACGGCCTGAGCTAGAGAGAGATTGAAAATGTCAGAAAACACAACAGCTAGCTGGTCTGCACATGCTCTGAGGGCGCGGCTAGGGATCACTCTGCCCACAAAGCACATAGCTGCCCCTTCCAGGATTATGAGCTACAGTGTGCTGCCTCACTATCAAAACCTGCTGCTCTAGAGGAGACGACCTGTAGCGTAGCTAGCTTTGATAAAGGGACAGGACAGTAAACCATCAGGGAAACGAGCCTGTAGCGTAGCTAGCTTTGATAAAGAGGCAGGACAGTAAACCATCAGGGAAACGAGCCTGTAGCGTAGCTAGCTTTGATAAAGAGACAGGACAGTAAACCATCAGGGAAACAAGCCTGTAGCGTAGCTAGCTTTGATAAAGAGACAGGACAGTAAACCATCAGGGAAACGAGCGTGTAGCGTAGCTAGCTTTGATAAAGAGACAGGACAGTAAACCATCAGGGAAACGAGCCTGTAGCGTAGCTAGCTTTGATAAAGAGACAGGACAGTAAACCATCAGGGAAACAAGCTGTAGCGTAGCTAGCTTTGATAAAGAGACAGGACAGTAAACCATCAGGGAAACGAGCGTGTAGCGTAGCTAGCTTTGATAAAGAGACAGGACAGTAAACCATCAGGAAACAAGCCTGTAGCGTAGCTAGCTTTGATAAAGAGACAGGACAGTAAACCATCAGGGAAACGAGCTTGTAGCGTAGCTAGCTTTGATAAAGAGACAGGACAGTAAACCATCAGGGAGGCGACCTGTAGCGTAGCTAGCTTTGATAAAGAGACAGGACAGTAAACCATCAGGGAGACGACCTGTAGCGTAGCTAGCTTTGATAAAGAGACAGGACATTACCAAGATAAAGGGATAGGACATTACCATGATAAATAGACAGGACAGTAAACCATGATAAAGAGACAGGACAGTAAATCATGATAAAGAGACAGGACAGTAAACCATCTGGGAGACGACCTGTAGCGTAGCTAGCTTTGATAAAGAGACAGGACATTACCATGATAAAGGGACAGTACATTACCATGATAAAGGGATAGTACATTACCATGATAAAGAGACAGGACAGTAACCATGATAAAGAGACAGGACAGTAAATCATGATAAAGAGACAGGACAGTAAACATCAGGAAGACGACCTGTAGCGTAGCTAGCTTTGATAAAGAGACAGGACAGTAAACCATCAGGGAGACGACCTGTAGCGTAGCTAGCTTTGATAAAGAGACAGGACATTACCAAGATAAAGGGATAGGACATTACCATGATAAATAGACAGGACAGTAAACCATGATAAAGAGACAGGACAGTAAATCATGATAAAGAGACAGGACAGTAAACCATCTGGGAGACGACCTGTAGCGTAGCTAGCTTTGATAAAGAGACAGGACATTACCATGATAAAGGGACAGTACATTACCATGATAAAGGATATGACATTACCATGATAAAGAGACAGGACAGTAAACCATGATAAAGAGACAGGACAGTAAACCATGATAGTAGTGCTTACCCTCATGTAGTAAAGCAGTGAAACTAGAGCCCCTAGTCCCTCCCCCTCCCTCCCTCCTCCCTCCCTCCTCCCTCCCTCCCTCCCCCTCCCCTCCCTCAACCCTCCCTCAAACCCTCTCTTCCTTCTCCAGGACTCCCAGCCCCTGAGGCGAGA
>NC_139993.1:61750288-61790804 GCF_964263955.1 Coregonus lavaretus | reverse complement strand
TGTAGATAGTTTGTGTGAATATATTGGTGTTGATACTTAGGCTACGTGTGCCTTTTCTATTAATGTTCTGTATTATGTCATGTTTCATGTTTTGTGTGGACCCCAGGAAGAGTAGCTGCTGCTTTTGCAACACCCTCTTGTCCCCCTTCTCCCTCCCCTCCCCTCCCCTCCCCTCCCCTCCCCTCCCCTCCCCTCCCCTCCATCCCTGCCCTCCCTATCATCATCCATCCCCTCCATACCCTCCATACCCTCCCTCCCCTCTCCCCCAGCCCGTTCTCCCCCTTCCCTCTGGGCATCCCCCTTCCCTCCCCCCTCCCCTCTGGTCCTCCCTCGAACCACCTGGCAGAGGCCCAGAGCTGCAGCTCAGACAATTAACACAGTCTCATAAAATAGTCAACACACTGCTACAGTGAGGGAAAAAAAGTATTTGATCCCCTGCTGATTTTGTACGTTTGCCCACTGACAAAGACATGATCAGTCTATAATTTTAATGGTAGGTTTACTTGAACAGTGAGAGACAGAATAACAACAAAAAAATCCAGAAAATCGCATGTCAAAAATGTTATAAATTGATTTGCATTTTAATGAGGGAAATAAGTATTTGACCCCTCTGCAAAACATGATTTAGTACTTGGTGGCAAAACCCTTGTTGGCAATCACAGAGGTCGGATGTTTCTTGTAGTTGGCCACCAGGTTTGCACACATCTCAGGAGGGATTTTGTCCCACTCCTCTTTGCAGATCTTCTCCAAGTCATTAAGGTTTCGAGGCTGATGTTTGGCAACTCGAACCTTCAGCTCCCTCCACAGATTTTCTATGGGATTAAGGTCTGGAGACTGGATAGGCCACTCCAGGACCTTAATGTGCTTCTTCTTGAGCCACTCCTTTGTTGCCTTGGCCGTGTGTTTTGGGTCATTGTCATGCTGGAATACCCATTCACGACCCATTTTCAATGCCCTGGCTGAGGGAAGGAGGTTTTCACCCAAGATTTGACGGTACATGGCCCCGTCCATCGTCCCTTTGATGCGGTGAAGTTGTCCTGTCCCCTTACAGAAAAACACCCCCAAAGCATAATGTTTCCACCTCCATGTTTGACGGTGGGGATGGTGTTCTTGGGGTCATAGGCAGCATTCCTCCTCCTCCAAACACGGCGAGTTGAGTTGATGCCAAAGAGCTCCATTTTGGTCTCATCTGACCACAACACTTTCACCCAGTTCTCCTCTGAATCATTCAGATGTTCATTGGCAAACTTCAGATGTGCCTGTATATGTGCTTTCTTGAGCAGGGGGACCTTGCGGGCGCTGCAGGATTTCAGTCCTTCATGGCGTAGTGTGTTACCAATTGTTTTCTTGGTGACTATGGTCCCAGTTGCCTTGAGATCATTGACAAGATCCTCCCGTGTAGTTGGGGGCTGATTTCTCACCGTTCTCATGATCATTGCAACTCCACGAGGTGAGATCTTGCATGGAGCCGCAGGCCGAGGGAGATTGACAGTTCTTTTGTGTTTCTTCCATTTGCAAATAATCGCACCAACTGTTGTCACCTTCTCACCAAGCTGCTTGGCGATGGTCTTATAGCCCATTCCAGCCTTGTGTAGGTCTACAATCTTGTCCCTGACATCCTTGGAGAGCTCTTTGGTTTTGGCCATGGTGGAGAGTTTGGAATCTGATTGATTGATTGCTTCTGTGGACAGGTGTCTTTTATACAGGTAACAAACTGAGATTAGGAGCACTCCCTTTAAGAGTGTGCTCCTAATCTCAGCTCGTTACCTGTATAAAATACACCTGGGAGTCAGAAATCTTTCTGATTGAGAGGGGGTCAAATACTTATTTCCCTCATTAAAATGCAAATCAATGTATAACATTTTTGACATGCGTTTTTCTGGATTATTTTGTTGTTATTCTGTCTCTCACTGTTCAAATAAACCTACCATTAAAATGATAAACTGATCATTTCTTTGTCAGTGGGCAAACATACAAAATCAGCAGGGGATCAAATACTTTTTTCCCTCACTGTAACCCAGCCTAAAACACTGCTAACCCAGCCTAAAACACTGCTAACCCAGCCTAAAATGCTCGTCGGATGTGGCAGGGCTTGCAAACTATCACGGATTACAAAGGGAAATCCAGCCGCGAGCTGCCCAGTGACGCGTGCCTACCAGATGAGCTAAATTCCTTCTATGCTCGCTTTGAGGCAAGCAACACTTAACCATGCATGAGAGCACCAGCTGTTCCGGATGACATGTGATCTCGCTCTCCGTAGCCGATGTGAGTACCACCTTGACACAGGTAAACATTCACAAGACCGCGAGGCCAGACGGATTACCAGGACGCGTGCTCAGAGCATGCGCTGACTAGCTTCCAAGTGTCTTCACTGACATGTTCAACCTCTCCCTGACACAGTCTGTAATACCTACATGTTTCAAGCAGACCACCATAGTCCATGTGCCCAAGAACGCCAAGGTAACCTGTTTAAATGACTATTGCCCCGTAGCACTCACATCTGTAGCCATGAAATTGAAAGGCTTTGAAAGGCTAGTCAAGGCTCACATCAACATCATCATCCCAGACACCTTGGACCGACTCCAATCCACATTCCGCTCCAACAGATCCACAGATGATGCAATCTCTATTGCACTCCACACTGCCCTTTCACACCTGGACAAGAGGAACACCTACTTGAGAATACTGTTCATTGACTAAAGCTCAGCATTCAACACCATAGTGCCCTCCAAGCTCATCACCACGCTAAGTACCCTGGGACTAAATCCCTTCCTCTGCAACTGGATCCTGTGGTGCGTTGAACAAGGGAAAACATTTGTGAACATTTGCAGGAAAAAAACTCTGTTAGCTTGATGTTGGCCGTGAACATTTGCTAACTTTAGCTAACAGTTTGAAAAGGTAGTGTGTGGCGAATGAAAATTGAGAACATGGAGAACAGTGGAAGCGCTACGGGTGACTAAAGGCACTATTTGTCAATTTTCTTGTAATTAAACGCTAGCAAATGTTGAATAATGTTAGTTATGATGCATTTGATCGTGTTGCTCAATTGACTTTTTTCGTATTTAGCAGAGAAACTAGCTAGCCACGTTAGCTAACTAGAAACTTAAGCAGCCTCGTCTTTAGCTAAGCAAACTGTTATCTAATGACGTTTGTTTTTTTGTATTTCATGATTTAACTGGACCTACTCGTCTGTAATGCTGCTGATCGATACATGGAGAAATTCTAAAGACAAATTTGAGAACCCCGTGATTGAGAAGAGCGAGGCCTGGGAAATTGTAGCTCGAATGCTGCGAGATAAAAGTCATACTGTGACCTGGGAGACATGTGATGCGAAGTGGAGGAGCCTGAAGCACAGGTGTGTGTACCTCTCTTTGACATTCTCCTCTTTACCCGACCTCTCCTTTCTTTCCTATTGCTAGCTTGTTCTCTCACTATCTCAATTACTTAGCTACTTACACACACGGAAAGAGAGAGAGAGAAAGAGAGAGAGACTGCTGACTTAGTGTAATGTAATTGTTGTTAATGTTCATTCATGTTGTCAAATTGTGTGTCACACAGGTACAAGGCCATCCTTGATGGGCATCAGAAGACAGGGCAGGGGAGAAGGAAGTGGGAGTTCTACTCCATCATAGAGGAGGTCCTCTCTGGTGATCCTGCGGTGACCCCCCGCAGTCATTATATCATATTTTCCTACACGCAACACTCACACTGTCACCCACAACACTCACACTGCAACCCACAGACAACATATGGCACACAATACTAATTACACTGTCAGTAAATGCAGCACCTCTACAGACACCCCACACACGCTACAGTAACACTGACACCCTCTCACCCTCTCCCTCTTCTACAACACCTCATAACCCTCATGCCAACACCACTCCCTGCACTCAACCCAAAAAGAAGACCAAAAGAGCTCTTGAGGCGAAAACTGGACAATACAATTGCACTTCAGAAACAAACACTTCAAGCACAGAGTGAGAGGAACGCTCTTCTTAAACAGTTTACCGCTGCACTCCAGAATTTCAAAGAGCAGTAGCCTAAATCTAAAGCCGAACGTGGCCTCTACCACTGGCAGCTGCTCTACGGAAGGCTACTTCCCATTGTCAGGCACCAGCTGTGTGAGGCCTGTGACCACTTGAATGAAGCGGTGATGCAATGTTCCTTTGCCGAGGTTGAACGGTCTGCCACTCCCCTGAAACTTTACTGGTTGGCTATCAGCCAAAGAGAGGCCAACACCCTATTTTCAATTGGTCCACCTCTGTGAGGCACTAGAT
The DNA here is from genome assembly GCF_964263955.1 of Coregonus lavaretus. Taxonomy (NCBI): domain Eukaryota; kingdom Metazoa; phylum Chordata; class Actinopteri; order Salmoniformes; family Salmonidae; genus Coregonus; species Coregonus lavaretus. Next base: position 61,786,524 of record NC_139993.1, on the reverse strand, counting down.
GAGCCAGGTCTTCACACAGTATCTGGAACAATGAAAAATAAAGAATCGGTTTGCTTTCAGCTAATCTGTTATTCATTGGTGTTGTTGTGTAACCGGTGTGAAATGGCTAGCTAGTTAGCGGTGCGCCCTAGTAGCGTTCGTTTCAAATGGGTGACGTCACGCTCTCTGAGACCTTGAAGTAGTTGTTTCCCTTGCACTGCAAGGACCGCAGCTTTTGTGGAGCGACGGGTAACGATGCTTTGAGGGTGACTGTTGTCGATGTATTGTATTGATAGGCAGCTTACATAGGTTTACAATGCAGAGTATCTTTAATAGTATAACTTATGAGGATGGTCTCACTAAATTAATAGATTATTGGTAAATAATGTACACTGAAACATCATGTATTGGTCCATATTTTGATATGTATACAAATATAAGTTTGTTTCCTTTTAAGAGGCAATTCTACTGACCAACCACAAAGCAAATGTAGACTGCAAAGCTGTGGTTGCCTAGCTAGCTAGATAATAATAATAATAATAAGCCATTTAGCAGACGCTTTTATCCAAAGCGACTTACAGTCATGCGTGCATACATTTTTTTTGTGTATGGGTGGTCCCGGGGTTCGAACCCACTACCTTGGCGTTACAAGCGCCGTGCTCTACCAGCTGAGCTACAGAGGACCACAGATCATTGAGGCTGGGCTTGTTTGTATTATGATAGATTTTTTCAGGAAATCAGACAGCGTTCAGACATTATTGAAGAGAAGTTGGCACATATCATACGTAATACATGTGATACAAAATACAATATGCGATTGTATCGCAAATTACCTGACCCATCCGAAAGTCAGCCGAAAGGAGAGGTCACTGTATGTTGGGATCACCTCCTCCACATAATCATATTCAATCCCATCTATAGCGACTGCTAGTAGGGGAAGCAGTGCTTCAAAAGGATCGGGACCAAAATCAAAAAAATCATCCACATTTGCTCCAGCTGCAGTAAGCGCAGCTGCTCTTCATACCTCATCCATTCCAGTTTTGCCAAGAACTAACAGAAACGAACAGAAATGGAACGTTCATATTAAAAACGTTCAACAAACTCTGCTGAAAACAAACATAGTTTGCCACGACTGCGTGGCCACACCTGACTCCATCATTAAGTTTGCTGACGACACGACGATGGTTGGCCTGATCACCGACGACAATGAGACAGCCTATAGGGAGGAGGTCAGAGACCTGGAAGTGTGGTGCCAGGACAACAACCTCTCCCTCAACATCAGCAAGACAAAGGAGCTGATCGTGGACTACAGGAAACGGAGGGCCGACCACGCCCCCCATCCACATAGACAGGGCTGTAGTGGAGTGGGTCGAGAGCTTCAAGTTTATCGTGTCCACATCACTAAGGAATTATCACGGTCCACACACACCAACACAGCCCGTGAAGAAGGCACGACAATGCCTCTTTCCCCTCAGGAGGCTGAAAAGATTTGCCATGGGCCCTCAGATCCTTAGTTATACAGCTGCACCATTGAGAACATCTTGACTGGCTGCAACACCACTTGGTCTGGCAACTGCTTGGCATCCGACTACAAGGCGCTACAGAGGATAGTGCGTACGGCCCAGTACATCACTGGGGCCGAGCTCCCTGCCATCCAGGACCTCTATACCAGGCGGTGTCAGAGGAAGGCCCTAAAAATGGGAAAAGAGTCCAGCCACCCAAGTCCCAGACTGTACTCTCTGCTACCACATGGCAAGCAGTATCTATGCACCAAGTCTGGAACCAACAGGACCCTGAACAGCTTCTACCCCCAAGCCAAAAGACTGCTAAATAGTTGGTTAAATAGTTAAGAAATAGCTACCTGGACTATCTGCATTGACCCTTTTTGCATTAACTCTTTTGACTCATCACAACAGTAGCTACTGCTACTGTTTATTATCTATTCTGTTGCCTAGTCACTTTATCCCTGCCTATATGTACATATCTACCTCAATTACCTCGTACCCCTGCACATCGACTAGGTACTGGTACTCCGTGTATATAGCCAAGTTATCGTTACTCATTGTGTATTTATTCCTTGTGTTATTATTCTATCATTTCTCTTTTTTCTCTCTGCATTGTTGGGAAGGTCCCGTAAGTCAGCATTTTACTGTTAGTCTACACCTGTTGTTTACCAAGCATGTGACAAATACAATTTGATTTGAAAACAGAGTTAACACAGCCACCAACACAGTTTACAACACAGTCACCAACACAGTTTACAACACAGTCACCAACACAGTTTACAACACAGTCACCAACACAGTTTACAACACAGTCACCAACACAGTTTACAACACAGCCACCAACACAGTTTACAACACAGTCATCAACACAGTTTACAACACAGTCACCAACACAGTTTACAACACAGTCACCAACACAGTTTACAACAGAGTCACCAACACAGTTTACAACACAGCCACCAACACAGTTTACAACACAGCCACCAACACAGTTTACAACACAGTCACCAACACAGTTTACAACACAGTCACCAACACAGTTTACAACAGAGTCACCAACACAGTTTACAACACAGTCACCAACACAGTTTACAACACAGTCATTTTACCAGATGTCTCTCTTTGTTTTGGATAACATGACATCATCTTCCTCAGTATAGGTGGTCCATATGTGGTAGAGGAGTGTCAACCCACTATTGTACTACACTCTGTTATTGCCAGAGGGCGGAGGAGGAGAATGGGAGAGGGGGAGGGGAGAGGGAAGAGGGAAGAGGGGAGAGGGGAGAGGGGAGAGGGGGAGGGGGAGAGGGGAGAGGGGGAGGGGGAGGAGAATGGGAGAGGGGGAGGGGAGAGGGGAGAGGGGAGAGCGGAGAAGGGGAGGGGAGGGGGAGGGGGAGGAGAATGGGAGAGGGGAGAGAGGAGAGGGGAGAGGGGAGAGGGGAGAGGGGAGAGGGGAGAGGAGAGGAAGAGAGGGGGAGAGAACAATCACAGATTGATGCCTGGAAAACATCAACCCACCATTTCCCTGTCAAAACTATTTCCTTGTCACCTCCATCACTCTCTCTCGATCCCTCTCTGTCCGTCCGTCCGTCCCTCCCTCCCTCCTCTTTTCCCCCTGAAGAGGATACCTCATCATCATTACTATTAACCAGCCACTGCAGATAGAGATTCTGGATAATGTTATCTGTCATAATCAAATAATACATTTTGGTGGACAATACAATTGTAAAAGCTATTCAGTTCTATGGCTCTTGTATTGCTTCATTCTATAGCTAGAGGACTCCTGATATCTCCAGGATTGATAAGTATAATTTTTGTCTTAATCTGTTTTTGTCTAGGACTGTCTTTTTGCTAGCTAGGGTCAGCTACTTCAAGTGCTGCCTTTCTTCCCAGTAGCCTACTTGGTGTGTGAACTACTGACTGCTCATAACTTGTAGATGATTGTTTACATTTACATTTTAGTCATTTAGCAGACGCTCTTATCCAGAGCGACTTACAGTTAGTGAAAACATATTTTTTATTTATTTTTTATACTGGCCACCCGTGGGAATCGAACCCACAACCCTGGCGTTGCAAACGCCATGCTCTATCAACTGAGCTACATCCCTGCCGGCCATTCCCTCCCCTACCCTGGACGACGCTGGGCCAATTGTGCGCCGCCCATGAGTCTCCCGGTCGCAGCCGGCTGCGACAGAGCCTGTTGACACATTACCGGCAGGGCAATGTGTGACTGTTGTTGTTTTTGTCATCAGTGGCTGTATTGGAGGGGGCGTGGTTTCTCCTCTCCTAAGTAATCAGCAATTAGTACCGGAAGGTGTGCTCTTCACCTCTGCTAGGCAATTAGCAATTAGTGTTAGTACTTCAGTCTCCCTTGTTTTCTCAGCGGTGGTCGTGTCGCGGAAACATAGACGGTTCTGCAGAGTTGTTCTGTGGACTTAAGCGAGGAAGGCGCCACACCACTCTCTCACCTGAGTATCTTACCGAGTTATTTTCTGATCACATTTTGCTCTTTTGTAGCTTTGGAAACTATGTGTGTGTTTTCTATACCTGTTCAATCCTCTCCCTGTAGGCTTTGCAGACACTACCCACCCCTTGGTTGCAACCCTTCTAATTTAGTGTACACTGCGTGCACAACCCATGTGAAATCCTGGTCTCTGGCAGCGTGTGAAACTGCCGATCTGCGGTCAAGAACACCGAGTTCATCTCAGTCTATACTGCCCTTCAGTCTCTTTACTTTTTGGCCCTGACGGTGACATGGATCTCCAGCTGCTCTCTCTTCATCTGACTACGTTTTCTCTCATAGCCCGAGAGCATTTGGTCGTCACGGTGTTGTCACAGGGCTACCCATTTCTCTTAAGTGGAGATTTTCTATTTATTTCCCTCACTCACCTGCCGATCTCCTCATTTGAATTCCATGCTGTCACTTGTCCACTCAAGCTTAACATTGTTGTCATTTATCACCCACCAGGTGCCATTGGAGAGTTCCTAAATGAGCTTGACACCTTGATAAGCTCATTTCCTGACGATGGCTCACCGCTCTTCGTACTTGGCGACTTCAACCTCCCGAAGTCTGCCTTAGATTCATTTCTTCCCAACTCTTTCTTTCCCCTCCTTGCCTTTTTTGACCTCACCCTTTCCCAGTCCCCTCCCAATCACAAGGCAGGTAATACGCTTGACCTCATCTTTACTAGAGGCTGTTCACCTACTAATCTCACTGCAACCCCCCTCCAGGTCTCTGATCACTACTTTGTTTCCTTTTCTGTCTCCCTTTCCTCCAACCCTAACCACTCATCCCCTACCCAGATGGTCAAGTGCCGTCACAATCTCCACTTTCTCCCACTACTCTCTCCTCTTCTATCCTATCATCTTGCCCTTCTTCCTCCTCTCCTGATTCTGCCTCTTCGAACCTACTCTCCTCCCTTTCCGCATCCTGTGACTCGCACTGTCCCCTTTCCTCCCGGCCGGCTCTGCCCTCCCCTCCTGCTCTGTGGCTGAGTGACTAATTGCGAGCTGACAGAACAGGGCTGCCGGCAGCTGAGCGAAAATGGAGGAAAGCTAAACTTCTGGAGGACCTATCATCCTTTTACTCCATCTTCTCTACCTTCTCTTCCTCCGTATCTGCTGCTAAAGCCACTTTCTATCACTTTACATTTCAAGCTTCTGCCTCTAACCATAGGGAACTCTTTAACACCTTCTCCTCCATCCTTAATCCTCCACTCCCGTCCCCCTCCTCCCTATCTGATGACAACTTTGCCAACCACTTTGAAAAGAAGGTTGACGACATCCGCTCTTCATTCAGCCTATTGAGTCCACTGGTCCCACAAACCCCTGCAATTTATCCAGAACACTGCATCCCGCCTGGTGTTCAACCTTTCCAACTTCTCCCATGTCACCCCGCTCCTACACACACTCCACTGGCTTGCAGTCGAAGCTCGCAGCCACTTAAATAATCCCACAGCACCCCCCCTCCTATGACTGAGATGTGGTTGCCCCACCTAGCGACCTTAAGATGAATGCATTAACTGCTAAATGACTAAATGTAAATGTGTTCAGTAGTGTTATATTATTCAAATAATCCATTCAGTCATTATACATGCATAAGATGTAAGAAATAGGTTTCTGTCTATCTATAACCTCAAGAAATCAATAGAAAACATATGTTAAATTGTGAGTGTGTGTAAGGCGAGAGGGAGGTTGGGCGAACACAGTATCAGTGGTTGTGAATCACTCCTCCACGCTACATTCCTGATGGATTCACGTGGGCATTCACACACTCAAACACACTCACACACCCACTGAGTAAACATTCCTTCTGCACCGCTACACTTCTGGACAGTCAGGCTAGCTACACGTGTACCATCCTGTCCCTGGACAGTCAGGCTAGCTACACGTGCACCATCCTGTCCCTGGACAGTCAGGCTAGCCACACGTGCACCATCCTGACCCTGGACAGTGAGGCTAGCTACACGTGCACCATCCTGTCCCTGGACAGTGAGTCTAGCTACACGTGTACCATCCTGTCCCTGGACAGTCAGGCTAGCTACACGTGTACCATCCTGTCCCTGGACAGTCAGGCTAGCTACACGTGTACCATCCTGACCCTGGACAGTGAGTCTAGCTACACGTGCACCATCCTGTCCCTGGACAGTGAGGCTAGCTACACGTGTACCATCCTGACCCTGGACAGTCAGGCTAGCTACACGTGTACCATCCTGTCCCTGGACAGTCAGGCTAGCTACACGTGTACCATCCTGTCCCTGGACAGTCAGGCTAGCTACACGTGTACCATCCTGACCCTGGACAGTGAGTCTAGCTACACGTGCACCATCCTGTCCCTGGACAGTGAGGCTAGCTACACGTGTCCCATCCTATCCCTGGACAGTGAGGCTGAGAGCTAAAGCCATGCTAACGTGTATGCACTTACACACACACAAACAAACGGACAGGGAACAGCACTTTGCTTCAGCTCACATGGCAACGCTAGTGGAGAGGAATAAAGACCAGCCATTACTCTTAGGGGGACTGACTTCACCGTCCATACAGTGTGATATCATGTTGGCTGTGTACAGGGCGTGGGCTGCTTGGGAGGCTGGAGACGAAGGTCTCCAGGGGAGAGTGATAAAGAACAGAGCTGTTAGTCCCCACGGCGGAGCTACATGATGCCCAGCACAGAGGAGGCCCCAATACAGAGCTGCATAGTCCCCAGCATGGAGCAGTCCCCAGCACAGAGCTGCATAGTCCCCAGCATGGAGCAGTCCCCAGCACAGAGCTGCATAGTCCCCAGCATGGAGCAGTCCCCAGCACAGAGCTGCATAGTCCCCAGATGTAAACTGGTCATCTCTGTATACCCGTCGCAAGACCCACTGGTTGATGCTTATTTACAAAACCCTCTTAGGCTTCACTCCCCCCTATCTGAGATACCTACTGCAGCCCTCATCCTCCACATACAACACCCGTTCTGCCAGTCACATTCTACAGGTCCCCAAAGTGCACACATCCATGGGTCGCTCCTCTTTCCAGTTCGCTGCAGCTAGCGGCTGGAACGAGCTGCAAAAAACACTCAAACTGGACAGTTTAATCTCCATCTCTTCATTCAAAGACTCAATCATGGACACTCTTACTGACAGATGTGGCTGCTTCGCGTGATGTATTGTTGTCTCTACCTTCTTGCCCTTTGTGCTGTTGTCTGTGCCCAATAATGTTTGTACCTTGTTTTGTGCTGCTACCATGTTGTGCTGCTGCCATGTTGTGTTGCTACCATGTTGTTTTCATGTTGGGTTGCAACCTTGCTGTGTTGTCGTGTGTTGCTGCCATGATATGTTGGTGTCTTAGGTCTCTCTTTATGTAGTGTTGTGTTGTCTCTCTTGTTGTGATGTGTGTTTGGTCCTATATTAAAATATATATATGTATTTTTTAAATCCCAGCCCCCGTCCCCGCAGGAGGCCTTTTGCCTTTTTGGTAGGCCGTCATTGTAAATAAGAATTTGTTCTTAACTGACTTGCCTAGTTAAATAAAATAAAATAAATAAAAAAGCATGGAGCAGTCCCCAGCACAGAGCTGCATAGTCCCCAGCATGGAGCAGTCCCCAGCACAGAGCTGCATAGTCCCCAGCATGGAGCAGTCCCCAGCACAGAGCTGCATAGTCCCCAGCATGGAGCAGTCCCCAGCACAGAGCTGCATAGTCCCCAGCATGGAGCAGTCCCCAGCACAGAGCTGCATAGTCCCCAGCATGGAGCAGTCCCCAGCACAGAGCTGCATAGTCCCCAGCATGGAGCAGTCCCCAGCACAGAGCTGCATAGTCCCCAGCATGGAGCAGTCCCCAGCACAGAGCTGCATAGTCCCCAGCATGGAGCAGTCCCCAGCACAGAGCTGCATAGTCCCCAGCATGGAGCAGTCCCCAGCACAGAGCTGCATAGTCCCCAGCATGGAGCAGTCCCCAGCACAGAGCTGCATAGTCCCCAGCATGGAGCAGTCCCCAGCACAGAGCTGCATAGTCCCCAGCATGGAGCAGTCCCCAACACAGAGCTGCATAGTCCCCAGCATGGAGCAGTCCCCAGCACAGATCTGTATGGTCCCTAGCAGGGACCAGAGTAGTCCCCCAACACAGAGCTGCTCTTGTACTGCAGGTCACAGTGTTCCACAGCCTTATGCTGATTTTCCACCTCAGACCCAGCCAGCACCAGGGTGTCGCCAGTGTTTTATGTTAATGTAGCTCTAGTGTAATTGTGTTTCTATCAGGAGTGTGACACTAAAGACTAGGGAGGAGTAAACTATTTATTGACCTGTAAAGAGCAGAATCAACAACTATGGTGTTAACCATAGAAAGGTGTTAACTCATGTTTACAGCCCTTGATATGTAAATGCCAACTGAAAAGTACCAGTGGTCAGGCCTTGGCCCCAAGTCAGAGCAGGTCCACTGAAGCCATGGCCCAGTGAGACACGGGTGCCGTTTCGTGAAGATGGAAACACTGGGGTAATGTCAGGTGGTAACTTGGCAATAGTATACTAAATCTCCAGGCACTAAAGCAGAGCTCACTCTAGATCTTAGTACCATAGGGAATAGAGATATCAGAACAGTTTAAAATGTGAAGGGGAGAATTCTCCAAGGCCCATCTCTGAAGATAACCAATCAATAGGGGGGCGGAATCAATCTGAAAAAGATACTCCTCCCCCTTCCTGCCACCCCTCCCTGCCATTTCCTCCCCTCCCTCATCTAACATATGTCTGTAGGACTTCCTCTACCCCCCACCCTACCCCCTCCTCTCCCTTAATCAAGTTCTTTCTTCATGTTCCTTCTCAATCCATCCATCCTTTCTCTTCTGTATCCTATTTCCATCTCAAACACCTGGAAGTCTCCTTGCCAAGCAGTGTCTAACCCTAATAATAATAATAATATGCCATTTAGCAGACACTTTTATCCAAAGCGACTTAGAGTCATGCGTGCATACATTTTTGTGTATGGGTGGTCCCTGGGATCGAACCCACTACCTTGGCGTTACAAGCGCCGTGCTCTACCAGCTGAGCTACAGAGGACCACATAACCCTGACTGGAACATGTGAAAAGAGCTTTCTCCTTACCAAGCGGTGTCTAACCCTAACCCTGCTCTGGAACATGTGAAAAGAGCTGTCTCCTTATCAAGCGGTGTCTAACCCTAACCCTGCTCTGGAACATGTGAAAAGAGCTTTCTCCTTACCAAGCGGTGTCTAACCCTAACCCTGCTCTGGAACATGTGAAAAGAGCTGTCTCCTTACCAAGCGGTGTCTAACCCTAACCCTGCTCTGGAACATGTGAAAAGAGCTGTCTCCTTACCAAGCGGTGTCTAACCCTAACCCTGCTCTGGAACATGTGAAAAGAGCTGTCTCCTTACCAAGCGGTGTCTAACCATAACCCTGCTCTGGAACATGTGAAAAGAGCTTTCTCCTTACCAAGCGGTGTCTAACCCTAACCCTGCTCTGGAACATGTGAAAGAGCTGTCTCCTTACCAAGCGGTGTCTAACCCTAACCCTGCTCTGGAACATGTGAAAAGAGCTTTCTCCTTACCAAGCGGTGTCTAACCCTAACCCTGCTCTGGAACATGTGAAAAGAGCTGTCTCCTTACCAAGCGGTGTCTAACCCTAACCCTGCTCTGGAACATGTGAAAAGAGCTTTCTCCTTACCAAGCGGTGTCTAACCCTAACCCTGCTCTGGAACATGTGAAAAGAGCTGTCTCCTTACCAAGCGGTGTCTAACCCTAACCCTGCTCTGGAACATGTGAAAAGAGCTGTCTCCTTACCAAGCAGGAGTATTCCTGTATTCCCCTTATACAGTGTGATTCCAGTAATGGTGTATCCCTGGGGGAGTGGTGTGGGATTTCTGAATCAGATTAGTGCTTATCCTGGTTAGCAGCTGCAGACATCCCGTTGTCTGCAGCAAAGTGGAATTCTCCATTGATTTAGATTGAGCTGCCTGCACTGTATACTGAATTCCACAGGAGGCTGCTGAGGGGAGGACGGCTCATAATAATGGCCGGAACGGCGCAAATTGAATGGCATAAAACAAATGGAAACCTTATGTTTGCTGTATTTGATACCACTCCAGCCATTACCACGAGCACATCCTCCCCAATTAAGGTGACACCAACCTCCTGTGCTGAATTCAATACCAATGGCCTGGTCTGCTCTGCTCTTTTCCACACAGCGCTGTTGCGCCTCTCTACTGCCCACTGGCGGCCACATTGGTACACTGCATCCACACATGCAGATAGACATTGGGCTCATTGGAGTGTTGAGAAGAGTACAGGTAGACATTGGGCTCATTGGAGTGTTGAGAGAAGTACAGATAGAAATGTGTACTGTGTAGAGAAGACATCATTTTCTGTCATGTAAATTCGATTTGGGAGATTTGGGAGAAAATATGTGTACGTGTGTGTGGGCTACAATATCTGCATGTCACGGACCGTGACTGAATTATCCCAAATCAATATTTGTCACATGCGCCGAATACAAAAGGTGTAGACCTTACAGTGAAATGCTTACTTACAAGCCCTTAGCCAACAATGCAGTTTTAAGAAAAATAAGTGTTAAATAAAAAATTGATAACTTAAAAATAACAAATAATTAAAGAGCAGCAGTAAAATAACAGTAGCGAGGCTATATACAGTGGGTACCGGTACAGAGACAATGTGCGGGGGCACAGGTTGGTCGAGGTAATTGAGGTAATATGTACATGTAGGTAGAGTTAAAGTGACTATGCATATATAATAAACAGAGAGTAGCTGCAGCGTAAAAGAGAGGGTGGGGGAACAATGCAAATAGTCTGGGTAGCCATTTGATTAACTGTTCAGGAGTCTTATTTACATTGACATTTTAGTCTTATGGCTTGGGGGTGGAAGCTGTTAAGAAGCCTTTTGCACCTAGACTTGGCGCTCTGGCACCGCTTGCCGTGCGGTAGCAGAGAGAACAGTCTATGACTAGGGTGGCTGGAGTCGTTGATCATTTTTAGGGCCTTCCTCTGACACCGCCTGGTATAGAGGTCCTGGATGGCAGGAAGCTTGGCCCCAGTGATGTACTGGGCCACACGCACTACCCTCTGTAGTGCCTTGCGGTCAGAGGCTGAACAGTTGCCATACCAGGCAGTGATGCAACCAGTCAAGATGCTCTCGATGGCGCAGCTGTAGAACTGTTTGAGGATCTGAGGACCCATGCCAAAACTTTTCAGTCTTGTGAGGGGGAATAGGCTTTGTCGTGCCCTCTTCACGACTGTCTTGGTGTATTTGGACCTTGATAGTTTGCTGGCAATGTGGACACCAAGGAACTTGAAGCTCTCAACCTGCTCCACTACAGCGCCGTCGATGAGAATGGGGGTGTGCTCGGTCCTCTTTTTCCTGTAGTCCACAATCAGCTCCTTTGTCTTGATCACGTTGAGGGAGAGGTTGTTATCCTGGCACCATACGGCCAGGTCTCTGACCTCCTCCCTATAGGCTGTCTCATCGTTGACGGTGATCAGGCCTACCACTGTTGTGTCATCGGCAATTTTGATGATGGTGTTGGAGTCGTGCCTGGCCATGAAGTCATGGGTGAACAGGGAGTACAGGAGGGGACTGAGCATGCACCCCTGAGGGGCCCCCATGTTGAGGATCAGCGTGGCGGATGTGTTGTTACCTACCCTTACCACCTGGGGGCGGCCCGTCAGGAAGTCCAGGATCCAGTTGCAGAGGGCGGTGTTTAGCCCCAGGGTCCTTAGCTTAGTGATGAGCTTTGAGGGCACTATGGTGTTGAACGCTGAGCTGTAGTCAATGAATAGCATTCTCACGTAGGTGTTCCTTTTGTCCAGGTGGGAAAGGGCGGTGTGGAAATGCAATAGAGATTGCATCATCTGTGGATCTGTTGGGGCGGTATGCAAATTGGAGTGGGTCTAGGGTTTCTGGGATAATAGTGTTGATGTGAGCCATGACCAGCCTTTCAAAGCACTTCATGGCTACAGATGTGAGTGCTACGGGTCGGTAGTCATTTAGGCAGGTTACCTTAGTGTTCTTGGGCACAGGGACTATGATGGTCTGCTTGAAACATGTTATTATTACAGACTCAGTCAGGGACAGGTTGAAAATGTCAGTGAAGACAATTGCCAGTTGGTCAGTGCATGCTCGGAGTACACGTCCTGGTAATCAGTCTGTGAATGTTGACCTGTTTAAAGGTCTTACTCACATCGGCTACGGAGAGAGTGATCACATAGTCGTCCGGAACAGCTGATGCTCTCATGCATGCATCAGTGTTGCTTGCCTCGAAGCGAGCATAGAAGTAATTTAGCTCATCTGGTAGGCTCGTGTCACTGGGCAGCTCTCGGCTGTGCTTCCCTTTGTAGACTGTAATAGTTTGCAAGCTCTGCCACATCCGACGATTGTTGGAGCCGGTGTAGTACGATTCAATCTTAGTCCTGTATTGACGCTTTGCCTGTTTGATGGTTCGTTGGAGGGCATAGCGGGATTTCTTATAAGCGTCCGGGTTAGAGTCCCACTCCTTGAAAGCAGCAGCTCTACCCTTTAGCTCAGTGCGGATGTTGCCTGTAATCCATGGCTTCTGGTTGGGGTATGTACGTACAGTCACTGTGGGGACGACGTCATCGATGCACTTATTGATGAAGCCAGTGACTGATGTGGTGTACTCCTCAATGCCATTGGAAGAATCCCGGAACATATTCCAGTCTGTGCTAGCAAAACAGTCCTGTAGCTTAGCATTTGATTCATCCGACCACTTCTTTATTGACTGAGTCACTGGTGCTTCCTGCTTTCGTTTTTGCTTGTAAGCAGGAATCAGGAGAATAGAATTATGGTCAGATTTGCCAAATGGAGGGCGAGGGAGAGCTTTGTACGCGTCTCTTTGTGTGGAGTAAAGGTGGTCTAGAGTTTTTTTTCCCTCTGGTTGCACATTTATCATGCTGGTAGAAATGAGGTAAAACGGATTTAAGTTTCCCTGCATTAAAGTCCCCGGCCACTAGGAGCGCCGCCTCTGGATGAACGTTTTCCTGTTTGCTTATGGCCTTATACAGCTCATTGAGTGCGGTCTTAGTGTCATCATCGGTTTGTGGTGATAAATAGACAGCTACAAAAAATATAGATGAAAACTCTCTTGGTAAATAGTGTGGTCAACAGCTTATGAGATAATCTACCTCAGGCGAGCAAAATCTCGAGACTTCCTTAATATTAGATTTTGTGCACCAGCTGTTGTTTACAAATATACACAGATCGCCACCCCTTGTCTTACCGGAGGCGGCTGTTCTATCTTGCCGATGCAGCATATATATCCCGCCAGCTGTATGTTATCCATGTCGTCGTTCAGTCACGACTCGGTGAAACATAAGATATGACCGTTTTTAATGTCCCTCTTGGTAGGATATCTCTTTATTTTGTTATCCAATGATTGTACATTGGCTAATAGGACTGATGGTAGAGGCAGATTACCCACTCGCCGTCGGATCCTTACAAGGCACCCCGACCTACGTCCCCGATATCTCCGTCTTTTTCTCATGCGAATGACAGGAATTTGGGCCTTGTCAGGTGTCTGAAGAAAATCCTTCATGTCCGACTCGTTAAAGAAAAAATCTTTGTCCAGTACGAGGTGAGTAATCGCTGTCCTGATATCCAGAAGCTCTTTTCGGTCATAAGAGACGGTGGCAGAAACATTATGTACACAATAAATGATAAATAACGCGAAAAAACACACGTTGGTTAGGAGCCCGTAAAACGCCAGCCATCTCCTCCGGCGCTCCTGAATGTGACTGAAACATCCCATCGTTCCTGACTCCTAAATGTGACTGAATCATCCCATGGTTCCTGGCTCCTGAATGTGACTGAATCATCCCATGGTTCCTGGCTCCTGAATGTGACTGAATCATCCCATGGTTCCTGGCTCCTGAATGTGACTGAATCATCCCATGGTTCCTGGCTCCTGAATGTGACTGAATCATCCCATGGTTCCTGGCTCCTGAATGTGACTGAAACATCCCATGGTTCCTGACTCCTAAATGTGACTGAATCATCCCATGGTTCCTGGCTCCTGAATGTGACTGAATCATTCCTTGGTTCCTGGCTCCTGAATGTGACTGAATAATTCCTTGGTTCCTGGCTCCTGAATGAAAGACATTGAGCCCAGAGGTCAATCCAGATCAGCACTGTAAATACGGTGTCTGACATCAACTATGACCAAGGCAGTTCTAAGATCAGATAGATAGCATCAAACATGAGTCATGTGTTCAAGACAGGCTCATGAAGACTGAGGTCAGGACCTTGAGTTGACAGTAATGTGGTTGGCTTATTGAGGAAAGGTCTAAATGGTTATAACATAGTAATAACATATATATGACATGTTTGTTGCTTTGGGATTATAACAAGCACCACTATGATTTTGAACCAAGTAGTTACCAATGAATCTAGTGAAACGTGCACATACCAGGTAGTGTCCGAAGTTACTTACTATATAACCTCAGTTAACCCAGAACTAAAATCTTATTGCTGTTTACGTAGTCTGTCCACAAGAGATTACTTACTACATAATTTCTTAGCAAATCCCAGGCAAATACTACATCTAAAATGAAACGACTGTAAAATAAATCCTTACCTACTTTCCCTCCCCTCACTGTTGACCTGACTCTAAAGGCCTGGTACTGAGTAAACACACCAGCCTAGCAGTAGCACCCACAGTAGGTGCAGTGCAATACCAAAACTCCAAGCCAGTGTTTCCCCCAGCATTGTACAGGCGTGCCTGGCTCTAATAGCCTATACAGAATTTCCTACTGCTGTGTGCCGCTGGTTTTCAGGTCATTTCAATTTTCAATTCAGTCAGTTCAGGAAATTATTATTACATATTTTCATTATGAATATTATTTTAATTAATTAATTGGATTTTCAATTAATAATTTCCTGAATTGACATAATTGAAAACAGAAATGCCCAAACCCTGGTGTCAGTGTCAGTGTTTCCCAGTGTCAAGAGAGAGTCACCCAAAGAGGATGATGCAAGGCTGGCTGGATAGTCAGCTAAGAGCTTCCTCCTCTACAGCTAGCCTACTGGCTCTCCTCTCTGACTCTAATAACACTGAGATAGAGTGGCTTTGTTTTCACTCTACCCTCCCCTTCCTCTCCCCTCCTCTCTACTGCCCTCTCCTCCCCTCTGCTATCCTCTGTTCTCCTCCCCTCCCCTCTGCTCTCCTCTCTCCTCCCCCTCTCCTCCTCTCCTCTCTGCTCTCCTCTCTCCAGCCCTCCTCTCTGCTCTCCTCCCCTCTGCTATCCTCTGCTCTCCTCCCCTCCCCTCTGCTCTCCTCTCTCCTCCCCCCTCTCGTCCTCTCCTCTCTGCTCTTCCCTCCTCTCTGCTCTCCCCTCCTCTCTGCTCTCTTCACCTCTCCCCTCCTCTCCTCTCTGCTCTCCTCACCTTCCCTCCTCCTCTCTGCTCTCCTCCCCTCTCCCCTCCTCTCTGCTCTCCTCACCTTCCCTCCTCCTCTCTGCTCTCCTCCCCTCTCCCCTCCTCTCTGCTCTCCTCACCTTCCCTCCTTCTCTCTGCTCTCCTCCCCTCTCCCCTCTTCTCTGCTCTCCTCACCTTCCCTCCTCCTCTCTGCTCTCCTCCCCTCTCCCCTCCTCTCTGCTCTCCGACACAAGACTGCCTCATTGTCTCTTTCGGTTAGGTTGTGTGTGTGTGTGTGTGTGTGTGTGTGTGTGTGTGTGTGTGTGTGTGTGTGTGTGTGTGTGTGTGTGTACAGTGTTAGGATGTAAGTGTGTGTACAGTGTTAGGATGTGAGTGTGTGTACAGTGTTAGGATATGAGTGTGTGTACAGTGTTAGGATGTAAGTGTGTGTACAGTGTTAGGATGTGTGTGTGTGTGTGTGTGTGTGTGTGTGTGTGTGTGTGTGTGTGTGTGTGTGTGTGTGTGTGTGTGTGTGTGTGTGTGTGTGTGTGTGTGTGTGTGTGTGTGTGTGTGTGTGTGTGTGTGTGTACAGTGTTAGGACATTAGAAAAGCAGGTGAATAGCGCTCTCTGTGGATGTGACCTAATCTTTATTTGTCCAGAGCTGAAAACATTTACCAAGCACATTATGGAATGGAAAACGCACGCTGACTGCTCTTTCACAGCACAAACAGCACAGCTGACTTGGGCTAAAATAATTGGTAGATTTGTAGCATGGACACACAATACTAGTTTCACAGCCACATTTAGAGATAATCCAAATAGCTACTATGATCCCTCTGGTGGTCACTGGCTAGACTTCAGAATTTCATCACCAACGTTACTACGCTTTAGCTTTTTTGCGTTATCTGATCCATTCAAATGAGCAAAGTTACAGTGAGACAGATATGCTATCCCAATGGCAGGCTTTGTAATGCTGACACATCAATCATTTATCTATCTGCCAGCCCTGCAATCAATTTGATTACTTGCACTCTTAGATTTTTGTTGTTGTTGCTATCTAGAACCTTAAAGGGTTCTATGGCTGTCACCATGGGAGAACCCTTTGAATAACCCTTTTTGGTTCCCCTCAGGTTCTATCTGGAACCAAAAAGGGTTCTCCTATGGGGACAGCTGAAGAACCCTTTTGAAACCCTTTTTTTCTAAGACTGTATCACGTGAGTGGGTCTTACTGTGAGTCAGAGAGAATGAACACACAATCAAATGTGAGTGAAAGCACTGTTTGTTTCCAGACAGGGTGTTGTAGTTAACTAAGATCTTTCCACAGTGTGAGACGCTAGCTAACCAAGACCCGATCAGACAGGAAGTGGTTCTTCAGTATGGGAGGGTTAGGGTTGGGAGGCCTGGTTCTTCAGTATGGGAGGGTTAGGGTTGGGAGGCCTGGTGCTTCTGTAGGGGAGGGTTAGGGTTGGGAGGCCTGGTGCTTTAGTAGGGGAGGGTTAGGGTTGGGAGGCCTGGTGCTTTAGTAGGGGAGGGTTAGGGTTGGGAGGCCTGGTGCTTCTGTAGGGGAGGGTTAGGGTTGGGAGGCCTGGTGCTTCTGTAGGGGAGGGTTAGGGGTGGGAGGCCTGGTGCTTTAGTAGGGGAGGGTTAGGGTTGGGAGGCCTGGTGCTTTAGTAGGGGAGGGTTAGGGTTGGGAGGCCTGGTGCTTTAGTAGGGGAGGGTTAGGGTTGGGAGGCCTGGTTCTTCGGTATGGGAGGGTTAGGGTTGGGAGGCCTGGTGCTTTAGTAGGGGAGGGTTAGGGTTGGGAGGCCTGGTTCTTCAGTATGGGAGGGTTAGGGTTGGGAGGCCTGGTGCTTTAGTAGGGGAGGGTTAGGGTTGGGAGGCCTGGTTCTTCGGTAGGGAAGGGTTAGGGTTGGGAGGCCTGGTGCTTCTGTAGGGGAGGGTTAGGGTTGGGAGGCCTGGTTCTTCGGTAGGGGAGGGTTAGGGTTGGGAGGCCTGGTGCTTTAGTAGGGGAGGGTTAGGGTTGGGAGGCCTGGTGCTTTAGTAGGGGAGGGTTAGGGTTGGGAGGCCTGGTGCTTTAGTAGGGGAGGGTTAGGGTTGGGAGGCCTGGTGCTTTAGTAGGGGAGGGTTAGGGTTGGGAGGCCTGGTGCTTCTGTAGGGGAGGGTTAGGGTTGGGAGGCCTGGTGCTTCTGTAGGGGAGGGTTAGGGTTGGGAGGCCTGGTTCTTCAGTGGGGAAGGGTTAGGGTTGGGAGGCCTGGTTCTTCGGTTGGGAGGGTTAGGGTTGGGAGGCCTGGTGCTTCTGTAGGGGAGGGTTAGGGTTGGGAGGCCTGGTTCTTCAGTAGGGGAGGGTTGGGAGGCCAGAAAAAATGATACCAGACCTGATGAGTCAGTGTGCAAGGTCCTCAATGTTTAGAACACATTGCTAGAAATAACTACAAATGTAATGTCGCAGATAACTCCAAATATAATGTTGCAGATAACTACAATTGTAATGTAGCAGATAACTACAAATGTAATGTAGCAGATAACTACAAGTCATGCTCTATACCTTTTGGTCTTGTTTTGTCACATACACAAAGAATGGAGATAATTCTAAAACTCTTCCCTCTTTCTATAGTACTGCAACATAACGTCATTCAGATAACCTGTACTTACTGTGAATTCATAATGCTGAGAGATAGAGAGACCAGTCTGAACATGTAGTTCTCTGGCACAGCAACACAGGTAAGTATATACCTATAGGCTACTATATACCTCCATACAACAGACAGATGGTAGTTATCTCTTTCCTCAGGCATATTGCATGTTGGTAGCACCTTAGTCCTCAGAGGAACTCAAGGACATGTCTAACACTCTTCCATCATACCATCTTTCCATTCCTCTGAACCAAATAGAACAAAACAGGGCAGGAAAAGACAGAGAGAGAGAGAGATCACAGGTCTACCAAATGGCCGATGTGATTGGTCCCTCTTCCCGTCACTCGCAGATACAGTGCCAGTAGACTGGAGGAGAATCAAAGAGGCCTGTATGAAAGGCTTTGCCTCCCACTGAAACCTTCACTACTGACATCAGACAGAACCACAAAATGCCAGGGTGGAGGGTCCAGATGTGTGTGTGTTTTCTTTGGCTGATGTGGCCTGTCGAAAGGGCCCGCGTGACTCCGGTTGTGAGGTAATGAGAGCAAGGGTCACTGGGAGAGAGAGACAGAGTGCTCCATTCAACCCAACCTGCTGTTCTCTGTTTACTCTCTAGAATAAAAACATACCCTTTTCCTAAAATCACAGAGTTGTTTTGGGCACTGTCATTTTAGTACCTTCCACCACAGGTACATCCCTTCAGTTTTCAGAGCGTATGTGTGAGCGTGTGGTTGTGGTCAGTAGTTATTCAACTTTTAGTCTGTTTTTTGGGACCTGAATCCGCTTTCATGGCATTTCGTCAAGATTCTAAAGATCCCCATTGTGACATCATCACTTCCAACTGCCATTCTCTAAGTGAAATCATGCAACTTTTGACACAAATCGGCTAATTATTCCACTTTGCAACAACTTAGACAAAAAGTTAGAGCGTTCACATCTTCGTCTACTTCTCTGCTACTCAAATCTGGCGTTTGAACAAAAAATTATGAGAGTGGAGACCGTGACCACAATTACTGATCACAACAACACAAATATTGACCACACAACAACTGAACCACACAACTACAGACCACAACCACACAAATACTGACCACAACTACTGACCAAAACAACTGACCACAACCACACAACAACTGACCGCAAAAACAAAAATTGTTTACCACATCTAGTGACCACAACAACCACACAACCACACAACTTCTGACCCCTTCAGTTTTCAGAGCGTAATGTGTGAGTGTGTGGGCGCGGGCGCTAGTTTGTAAACACAGTTATAAATATGGCCAAGGGAGGTGTGACAATCTGACACAGAGTGGTCTGAGTAGACTGGTAGAGGCCTGGGTTTATTGTGGTCCTCTGTAGCTCAGCTGGTAGAGCACGGCGCTTGTAACGCCAGGGTAGTGGGTTCGATCCCCGGGACCACCCATACGTCAAAATGTATGCACGCATGACTGTAAGTCGCTTTGGATAAAAGCGTCTGCTAAATGGCATATTATTATACTAGGTGTTCCAGACTGCAGTTGGAGGCTAGATCTATGATCGTGTCTCTCTGGGGGACTCTGGTGGAGAAGAGAGGAGCTGGGGGATCCAACGTCACGGCAACAGAAATCCCACATCTCTACAGATGATGACTATTATTACAGCTAAGACTCACTCAGCTATGCAACATTTACATTAAACCTAAGAAAAATGAGTAAAAGAAGAGTAGAAATTACATCTGTTTTCCAAATGTCAGCAGTCTGGCAGATAAATAAATGTCCATCATGACAGACATTCCTTTTCAGTAACTGTATCACCTATTTCACTGTGAACACCTACAGTCTTTGCCTTTAAAACAACGGAGTGGCTGCGGTTCCGGATTTTCTGGAACCCTGTGTTTTTTGACTAAAGATATGGAGATTAAAACAAATCTAATGTATGTGAGAACTACTTTAAAAATTCAAGAGGTATGATGCGGAATTTATGTATTATTTACTGACAACTCTAACCATAAAAGGCATGAAACATTTATGACATATTCATGAATAATAAACTATTTAGTTCAGTGGACTAGAAAATCATAAGTGGTATGACAAGTGATGCTAACTGTTTATAGTAGTATATATCAGCCGAGACGTATTCAAATATTGATGTCATCCTCAACAACAGGTAGGGACCCCCTGGAGGGGCGAGGTCAGTCCTTACTGGGTTGAACCTTAACACTGTGTGTGTGTGTTTGTCTGTGTGGTATCCTTAGCTGCCTTCTGAGCTGTGTCATAGGTGTGTAATGAGACACTTTAATCCCCTGACATGGCTGGTTGTCACCGAGACCCTGCAAGTTGTCCCCTCTCTCTCTCTCTCTCTCTCTCTCTCTCTCTCTCTCTCTCTCTCTCTCACTCTCTCTCTCTCTCTCTCTCTCGCACTCTCTATCTCCCCCTCTCCCACCCCTCTCCCTGGAGAAGTACAGCAGATTGGGCCCCGGCTCTAAAAACAGTCAAATAAAGGTGTTTTGTTTTTACCCACTTAATAAAGACCCCTGAGACTGAAACTGAGTAGCCTACATTTCCCAGTGTCATTCAAGTGGCTGCTTTCCAACAGAGACCAATGAGCATTTTTGCAGTTTGAGTTCTTTGTTTGTGCAACTGCAAGGTATCACAAACTCCTGTGAAAACAGATGAAACCGCAGGTGTGAGGGATAATTTGGCATGCTAGATTCACTTGTGGCCAAGACTTATTCTTAGTTGTTTACTGCCATCTGGTGTTGAGCAGTGATACTGTCGGCAGTTAGAGCTGGACGAACCCTGCCTCACCTCTCTAGAATTAGGTAACAGAGCCTAACACCTTCCTTCCAGTCAAATCTATGCCTTGGATTATTTTAAATAAATTGAAACTACTTGTACGATCTAACTGAAAAAAAGTGTATAAAAACAGATGTAAACGGATGTTATATATTACAAGGATCTAGTTATGAAGTGTTGATTGATAGACCAATCCCTAGGGCAAAAAAACAGTCCCAGAAACCCTCCCATTAAAACTGGTCTGAATCATGCTGCGTTCTCATTTAATGACAAGCCATATTAGAATCGAGGCGTGTCCTCTCCTGAGACGACCTTGAACTTCTCATTGCTGTATTTGCTTTGCTGAAGTGGATTGAGGTTGAATGGGACTCACAGTTTAACAGTAGGCTCTGTTTACAGTAGACAAAAAAAAACTAAGTTGCATGAGGCAGCAAAAATAATTGATTATAAATGTGAATATGGAGAATAAATGAAGAATAAAAACTGTATTTCTAATCATTCAACTTCTCACGTAGTATGGCTTTTCCCTCTCATGACTTTGCATCATTTTTTGCCTAACCCTTGTTTGTGGACAGCTGAAGGAAATCAAGGATTTGTGAAGATTAGGAAGTTTGTGCAGTCGTCTTTGTTCTGTTCGAACAGGAAACTGTCCAAGTGTTCTGCCCTTTAACCCACAGAGTGATGAAGAACTTCCTGTTTCATATGGATCAAGTGACAGCACGACCCACATGTAAGCCTTAGCCTATACTGTATACATTCAATGTTTTCTCATTGAGGAAGCCATTCATGCTTAATCATCTATAATGTCAAATCAAATCAAAATGTTATTTGTCACATGCAACAGGTGTAGACTAACAGTGAAATGCTTCCTTACGGGTCTTTTTCCAACAATGCAGAGGAAAAGGGGCTCCCGAGTGGCGCAGCGATCTAAGGCACTGCATCTCAGTGCTTGAGGCGTCACTACAGACACCCTGGTTCTATTCCAGGCTGTATCACAACCGGCCGTGATTGGGAGTCCCATAGGGCGGCGCACAATTGGCCCAGCGTCGTCCGGGTTTGGCCGGTGTAGGCCGTCATTGTAAATAAGAATTTGTTCTTAACTGACTTGCCTAGTTAAATAAAGGTCAAATAAAAAGATAAAGATAAAAATAGAGACACGAGGAATAAATACACAGTGAATAACGAATAACAACAACGAGTAAAAAATAACATGGCTATATACAGGAAGTAGAAAATAACATGACTATATACAGGAAGTAGAAAATAACATGGCTATATACAGGAAGTAGAAAATAACATGACTATATACAGGAAGTAGAAAATAACATGGCTATATACAGGAAGTAGAAAATAACATGGCTATATACAGGAAGTAGAAAATACCATGGCTATATACAGGAAGTAGAAAATAACATGGTTATATACAGGAAGTAGAAAATAACATGGCTATATACAGGAAGTAGAAAATAACATGGCTATATACAGGAAGTAGAAAATACCATGGCTATATACAGGAAGTAGAAAATAACATGGCTATATACAGGAAGTAGAAAATAACATGGCTATATACAGGAAATAGCAGAAGACTGTAGCAACAGCGTGTTTGTGTGAGTGTGTGTATGGCGTCAGTATGCATGTGCGTGCGGGCGTATGTAGTGTAGTGTGTGTGTTGGGGTGTCAGTGTAAGTATGTTTGTGTGTGATAAAGTCAGGGCAAAAAAGGGTCAATGCATGTAGTCCGGGTAGCCAATTCATTAGCTGTTTAGCAGTCTTATGGCTTGGGGGTAGAAGCTGTTCAGGGTCCTGTTGGTTCCTGGTAGCGCTTGCCGTGCGGTAGCAGAGAGAACAGTCTATGGCTTGGGTGGCTGGAGTCTGAATATTTTTTGGGCCTTCCTCTGACACCGCCTGGTGATGTACTGTGCCGTACTCACCACCCTCTGTAGCGCCTTGCTGTCGGGTCCCTTGCAGCTGCAGTACCAAGCGGTGATGAAGTCAGTCGAGATGCTCTCATTGGTGCAGCTGTATAACTTTTTGAGGATCTGAGGGCCCATGTCAAATCTTTTCTGCCTCCTGATGGGGAAGAGGTGCTGTCGTGCCCTCTTCACAACTGTGTGGGTGTGTGTGGACCATGTTAATTCCTTAGTGATGTGGACACCGAGGAACTTGAAGTTCTCAACCCGTTCCACTACAGCCCCATCAATGTGGATGGGGGCGTGCTCGCCCCTCTGTTTCCTGTAGTCCACAATCAGCTCCTTTGTCTTGCTGACGTTGAGGGAGAGGTTAATATCCTGACACCACACTGCCAAGTCTCCTCCTATAAGCTGCCTCATCGTCGTCGGTGATCAGTCCTACCACCGTTGTGTTTTCAGCAAACTTGATGAGTGTTGGAGTCGTGCGTGGCCACAGAGTCGTGGGTGAACAGGGAGTACAGGAGGGGACTAAGCACACACCCCTGAGGGGCCCCCGTGTTGAGGGTCAGCGTGGCGGATGTGTTGTTGCCTACCCTCACCACCTGGGGGCGGCTCGTCAGGAAGTCCAGGATTCTGAAGTGTCCTGATTATGGCTCTATGCATTATAATGGGTCTGAGAACTCCTGGCTCTATGCATTATAATGGGTCTGAAAACTCCTGGCTCTATGCATTATAATGGGTCTGAAAACTCCTGGCTCTATGCATTAAAATGGGTCTGAAAACTCATTATACCGTCCCAGTCAAAAGTTTGGACACATCTACTCATTCAAGGGTTCTTCTTTATTTTTTAAAACTATTTTCTACATTGTAGAATAATAGTGAAGACATCAAAACTATGAAATAACACATATGGAATCATGTAGTAACCGAAAAAGTGTTAAACAAATCAAAATATATTTTATATTTGAGATTCTTCAAATCGCCTTGATGACAGCTTTGCACACTCTTGGCATTCTCTCAACCAGCTTCACCTGGAATGTTTTCCAACAGTCTTGAAGGAGTTGCCACATATGCTGAGCACTTGTTGGCTGCTTTTCCTTCACTCTGCCGTCCGACTCTTCCCAAACCATCTCAATTGGGTTGAGGTCGTGTTAAGCTATGGTTAAACCCAGCACTCAGAGAAACAAAACACGACTAAGGGAGTGGAAGAAACAAAAATTCTTTTAATAAAAGTTCAATTTGTCTTAGTCCAAAAACAACTGAAGAAAAGGAACATAGTGGGCTAGTCGGCTCCGGAGGAAGGAGAGGCTGAGGCAGGCAGGCAGGCAGGCAGGCAGGCAGGCAGGCAGGAAGGCAGGCAGGTTGGGAGGTATGTCTGAACTGAAGACAAAACAAACGACAGGTTAAGGAGAGTAAAGAGCTAGGCTGAAGACAAAGACAATTTAACTCTACTGGTGAGCCAAGTTACCGCTCTAGTAAGAACAACGATCTGGCGCCGGTGGAGAGCCATGCCCAGGAATTAGTAGTGCAGGTTGATGAGAGAATAGGATGCAGCTGCGTAGGCAGGAATCACTGGAAACAACCCGCAGCTGCACAGGAGAGGCAGATCCTGAGCACGCCCCCCGATCCACTCCAGACACACACCGGCAGACGCACCAACATAATGGGGACAAACACACATACAGATACAACAGACAAAGAGGGGACAAAACAAGGAGGAAGGGAAACAGAAAAGGGAGAGACAAGCTTCCCACATAACAGTACCCCCCCCCTCAATGGTCGCCACCTGGCGACCCACCAGGCCTGTCAGGGTTGTCGTGATGGAAGTCCGTGATCAGAAAACGCTTAGGGACCCAAGACCTCTCCTCTGGTCCATAACCTTCCCAATCGACTAGGTATTGGAGACCCCTACCCCGCCTCCGAGAGTCCAGGAGCCTACTGACGGTGTAGGCCGGATGGTCGTCAATGAGGCGAACAGGTGGAGGTGGATCTGCCGGCGGACACAAAAGGCTGGAGGACACAGGTTTCAGTTGGGAGACGTGGAAAGTAGGGTGTATCTTCATGGCTGAAGGCAACTTCAAACGAACCGCAGCGGGGTTAACGATGGACTCCACCACAAACGGACCCAGGTACCGAGGAGACAGCTTGCGTGATTTGGTACGAAGAGGTACGTTCTTTGATGACAGCCAAACTTCTTGACCAGGATGAAACACAGGTGCGGGAGTCCTGCTCCTATCCGCTGTCGTCTTGTTCCTGTCGGTGGTCCGAAGCAATGCTTCCCGAGCGTCGCTCCACAGCGGCGGAGGTTCTCCTGAACCGAAGGAACAGCCAATTCCTTCTCCTGAGCAGGAAACAGAGGGGGTTGATAACCCATGGTTACTTCGAAGGGTGAAAGGCCGGTGGCAGAGGTGGTGAGGGAGTTGTGGGCGTACTCTATCCAAGGCAGATGTTTGGCCCAGGATGATGGATGTTGAGCAGCCACACAACGAAGGGTTGCTTCGAGGTCTTGATTGGCTCTTTCTGTTTGACCGTTGGTCTGGGGATGAAACCCTGAGGACAGACTAACGGAAGCACCCAAAGCAGAACAGAAAACCTTCCAAACACGGGAAGTAAACTGTGGGCCTCTATCAGATACGATGTCCACAGGTATTCCATGGGGACGGAATACATGTTGGACTAGGAGGTCCGCTGTCTCACTGGCAGACGGTAATTTTGGTAATGCTATATAGTGAACAGATTTAGAGAATCTGTCCACAATGGTAAGTATAGTATCATTACCTTCAGACTTGGGTAGGCCGGTGACAAAATCCATGGCTATGTGGGACCAGGGACGGCTGGGAACTGGGAGGGGTAGCAGCAGCCCCGAAGGGGACTGATGGGAGGCTTTGCCCCGAGCACAGGTTGAACAGGCTGCCACAAAAGCCCGAACGTCAGTTTCCATTGAAGGCCACCAAAAATGTCTCTTAAGCAGCGTCAACGTGCGTCTCATCCCAGGGTGACCAGCAAAACGGGAGGTGTGAATCCACTGCAACACCTGAGACCGGACCGTCTCGGGAACAAAGAGTAGGTTGGGAGGTCCATCACCCGGTCCCGGGTCCGTGGCAAGTGCTGTCTTCACAAGAGACTTGATCTCCCACTGTACTGCCGCCACGACGCATGAGGAAGGTAGGACTACCTCAGGCTCGCTGGTCTCCGAAGGGTCAGCAAACTGGCGGGACAAAGCATCTGGTTTAACATTTCTTGACCCCGGTCTGTATGTTAGAATAAAGTTAAACCTACTAAAAAACAGGGCCCATCTGGCTTGGCGTGAGTTGAGTCTCTTAGTGGCTTTGATGTAAGCCAAGTTTTTGTGGTCTGTCCACAAACGGTGGTTCAGCTCCATCCAGCCAGTGCCGCCATTCTTCCAGTGCTAGCTTGACCGCCAGCAGTTCCCGGTTTCCAACGTCGTAATTCCGTTCTGAGGGTGACAATTTCTTGGAGAAAAAAGCACAGGGGTGAAGCTTTTGGTCAGTGGGGGAGCGCTGGGAGAGGACTGCTCCCACACCTGAGTCAGACGCGTCCACCTCCACAATAAACTGCAGAGAGGTATTGGGGTGTATCAACACGGGGGAGGTGGAAAACAGTTCCTTCAAAACCCCTACCGCATGCTCCGCCTCAGGGGACCACAGAAAAGGGACTTTTGGGGATGTGAGTCTAGTAAGGGGTGCCACCACTTTACTAAAACCCTTAATGAATCAACTGTAGAAGTTAGCAAAGCCCAAAAATAGTTGAAGTTGCTTACGGGTGGTGGGTGTGGGCCATTCCGTCACTGCCCGGATCTTCTCGGGGTCCGCCTTCACCTGCCCGCTCTCAATTATGAAACCAAGGAACGATGTAGACTGTTTGTGGAACTCACACTTTTCTGCTTTGACGTACAGCTTATTCTCCAAGAGCCGTTGAAGGACTTGACGGACGTGTGACTCATGCTCCTCGGGTGACTTGGAAAAAACAAGAATATCATCCAGGTATACAAAGACAAAACGGTTCAAAAAATCCCTAAGAACATCGTTCACCATGGCTTGGAATACAGCAGGGGCGTTTGAGAGCTCAAAGGGCATGACCAAATACTCAAAATGCCCCAGTGGAGTGTTGAAAGCGGTTTTCCACTCATCTCCCTTTCGGATTCTGACAAGGTGATAAGCGTTCCTGAGGTCGAGCTTGGAGAAAACTGTGGCGCCATGCAGAGGTTCAAAAGCTGAGTTGATGAGTGGAAGGGGATACTTGTTTTTAACAGTTATGTTGTTTAAACCCCTGAAATCGATACAGGGGCGTAACGACTTGTCTTTCTTTTCAACGAAAAAGAAACCTGCACCCAAAGGAGACAACGAGGGACGGATTATGCCCGAGGCCAGAGAATCACCAATATACTGCTCCATTGCCTCTCTTTCCGGTCGGGACAGATTGTATAAGCGACTAGAGGGCAAGGGAGCACCACGAAGCAGTTCAATAGGGCAATCATAAGGCCTATGTGGTGGTAGAGACAGAGCCTTGTCCTTACTGAAAACCTCAGCTAAGTCATGGTATTCTTTGGGGACAGATGACAGATCGGGAGGAGCTGAGGGATGAGTTGGGTTACACTTAGTGGGGGGAACCGCTGACCTAAGGCACTCTGAATGGCAGTTAGTGCTCCAACTGAGAATGGTGTGACGTGTCCAATCAATTTGTGGGTTGTGAAGAGCCAACCAGGGGAAACCAAGGATTAGGGGGGTAGCTGAGCCAGACATAACTCTTAACTGAATGCTTTCACAATGATTGCCAGAAATCACTAGGGAAACGGGGGTGGTTTGATGAGTTATCTCCGTGAGGAGGCGCCCATCAAGGGCTGTGACTCGAATGGGGGTAGGTAGTGGCTCCACGGGGATACGAGCTTGTGTAACGAACTGGTGGCTAATAAAGTTGTCTTCTGCCCCTGAGTCTATGAGAGCTGAGAGTGGCAGGGAATGACTCTGGAAACGTAAGGTTACAGGTACTTGTAATCGGGGAATGATGGGTTCAGAATCTAACTCTGGGCTCGCAAGTAGACCCACCGTTACGAGCGAGCCTTGTCTTTTGGTCGCTTAGGGCATGTAGCCAGAATGTGTGTGGCGTCTCCACAGTACAGGCACTCACTCGCCTGGAGGCGCCGTTGCCGCTCTGCTGGAGGTAGTCGAGCTCGACCCACTTGCATTGGTTCCTCCTCTGTGCTCGGGATGGGATCAGGAACAAGAAGCTGCCGGCTCCGGGGAGGCGAGACTCGAGTGGTTGAAGGCTGGGGAACTCGTCCTCCTAGATGTGGCCGACCGCCTCTCTCCCGACGCCTCTCCCGCAACCGGTTGTCTAGCTTAATGGACAGGGAAACGAGAGAATGTAAATCATGTGGCTCGTCACGAGCAGCCAGTTCATCCTTAATGGCTTCATTCAAACCGTTTAGAAATGCTCCTTGAAGTGCCACATTGTTCCACTTGGAGTCCGCTGCCAAAGTCCAGAACTCAATAGAGTACTCAGCCACACTGTTAGAACCCTGCCTCAAATTAAAAAGTCTCTTGGAGGAATTACCCACATGGTCAGGATGGTCAAAAACAGTCTTCAATTTAGCAGAAAAATCAGCAAAAGTCAATCCAGTCAAAGTTTGATTTGAGCACACAGCCTCAGCCCAAACCAGAGATCTCCCTCTTAACAGCCCCAGAACATAATGTACCTTAGAGGAATCAGTAGAAAACGACAGTGGTCTCTGCCGAAAAATCAAGTCACACTGAAGCAAAAATCCCCGGCACTCGTCCAATTCTCCATTGAACGGTTCAGGCGACGTGACAGGGGGTTCCCGATGGAACGAAGCCTGCATAATGTCCGAGGAAACAACTTGGGGTGCATCAAACTGGGGGTCAGAGAGAGATGGAGAACTGATAACAAACAATTTAGAGACTTGTGTTGTTAACTGAGTCACCTGGTTCAGCAGTTGATGATTATTTTCCAAAAGAGTCCGAATCAATTGGTCATGCTGTCCTAGCAATGTTCCTTGAGCCTGGATAGCTTGTTAAATATAAATAAATATAATATAATATGCCATTTAGCAGACGCTTTTATCCAAAGCGACTTACAGTCATGCGTGCATACATTTTTTTTTGTGTATGGGTGGTCCCGGGGATCGAACCCACTACCTTGGCGTTACAAGCGCCGTGCTCTACCAGCTGAGCTACAGAGGACCACGTTGTTGGAAGCTGTCTTTGTTTGCCCCGTGCTGTTTCTCTGTTGGGTCCATGGCCAGATCGTTCTGTTAAGCTATGGTTAAACCCAGCACTCAGAGAAACAAAACACGACTAAGGGAGTGGAAGAAACAAAAATTATTTTAATAAAAGTTCAATTTGTCTTAGTCCAAAAACAACTGAAGAAAAGGAACAGAGTGGGCTAGTCGGCTCCGGAGGAAGGAGAGGCTGAGGCAGGCAGGCAGGCAGGTTGGGAGGTATGTCTGAACTGAAGACAAAACAAACGACAGGTTAAGGAGAGTAAAGAGCCAGGCTGAAGACAAAGACAATTTAACTCTACTGGTGAGCCAAGTTACCGCTCTAGTAAGAACAACGATCTGGCGCCGGTGGAGAGCCATGCCCAGGAATTAGTAGTGCAGGTTGATGAGAGAATAGGATGCAGCTGCGTAGGCAGGAATCACTGGAAACAACCCGCAGCTGCACAGGAGAGGCAGATCCTGAGCACGCCCCCAGATCCACTCCAGACACACACCGGCAGACGCACCAACATAATGGGGACAAACACACATACAGATACAACAGACAAAGAGGGGACAAAACAAGGAGGAAGGGAAACAGAAAAGGGAGAGACAAGCTGCCCACATAACAGGTCGGGGGATTGGGGAGGTCATCTGATGCTGCACTCCATCACTTTTCATCTTGGTAAAATAGCCCTTACACAGCCTGGAGGTGTGTTGGGTCATTGTCCTGTTGAAAAACAAATAATAGTCCCACTAAACCCAAACCAGATGGGATGGTGTATCACTGCAGAATGCTGTGGTAGCAATGCTGGTTAAGTGTGCCTTGAATTCTAAATAAATCACAGACAGTGTCACCAGCAAAGCACCCCCACACCATAACACCTCCTCCTCCATGCTTTACGGTGGGAACTACACATGCAGAGATAATCCGTTCACCCACACCGCGTCTCACAAAGACACGGCGGTTGGAACCAAAAATCTCCAATTTGGACACATTTCCACCTGTCTAATGTCCATTGCTTGTGTTTTTTGGCCCAAGCAGGTCTCTTCTTCTTATTGGTGTGCTTTAGTAGTGGTTTCTTTGCAGCAATTCGACCACGAAGGCCTGATTCACACAGTCTCCTCTGAACAGTTGATGCTGAGATGTGTCTGTGACTTGAACTCTATGAAGCATTTATTTGGGCTGCAATTTCTGAGGCTGGTAACTCTAATGAACTTATCCTCTGCAGCAGAAGTAACTCCTGGTCTTCCATTCCTGTGGCGGTCCTCATGAGAGCCAGTTTCATCATAGCGCTTGATGGTTTTTGCAACTGCACTTCAAGAAACTTTCAAAGTTGATTGACTGACCTTCATGTCTTAAAGTAATGTTGGACTGTCGTTTCTCTTTGCTTATTTGATCTGTCCTTGCCATAACATGGACTTGGTCTTTTACCAAATAGGGCTATCTTCTGTATACCAACCTACCTTGTCACAACACAAAGGTGCGCTAAAATAGGGTTAGAGCAAAAACCTACAGGACGGTAGCTCTCCAGGAACAGGGTTGGAGAGCCCTGATCTAGAACCTTAAAGGGTTCTTCGGCTGTCCCCATAGGAGAACCCTTTTTGGTTACAGGTAGAACCCTTCACAAGGCCGCAGGGCCAGACGGATTACCAGGACGTGTACTCCGAGCATGCGCTGACCAACTGGCAAGTGTCTTCACTGACATTTTCAACCTCTCCCTGTCTGAGTCTGTAATACCAACATGTTTCAAGCAGACCACCATAGTTCCTGTGCCCAAGAACACTAAGGTAACATGCCTAAATGACTACCGACCCGTAGCACTCACGTCTGTAGCCGTGAAGTGTTTTGAAAGGCTGGTCATGGCTCACATCAACACCATTATCCCAGAAACCCTAGACCCACTCCAATTTGCATACCGCCCCAACAGATCCACAGATGATGCAATCTCTATTGCTCTCCACACTGCCCTTTCCCACCTGGACAAAAGGAACACCTACGTGAGAATGCTATTCATTGACTACAGCTCAGTGTTCAACACCATAGTGCCCTCAAAAGCTCATCACTAAGCTAAGGACCCTGGGACTAAACACTTCCCTCTGCAACTGGATCCTGGACTTCCTGATGGGCCGCCCCCAGGTGGTAAGGGTAGGTAACAACACATCCGCCACGCTGATCCTCAACACGGGGGCCCCTCAGGGGTGCATGCTCAGTCCCCTCCTAATACTCCCTGTTCACTCATGACTGCATGGCCAGGCACGACTCCAACACCATCATTAAGTTTGCCGATGACACAACAGTGGTAGGCCTGATCACCAACAACGACGAGACAGCCTATAGGGAGGAGGTCAGAGACCTGGCCGTGTGGTGCCAGCCAGGACAACAACCTCTCCCTCAACGTGATCAAGACAAAGGAGATGATTGTGGACTACATTTACATTTACATTTACCTCCGACCGCAAGGCACTACATCACTGGGGCCAAGCTTTCTGCCATCCAGGACCTCCATACCAGGAACCCCCCCCCCCCCCTTTACGCTGCTGCTATTCTCTGTTTATTATCTATGCATAGTCACTTTAATAACTCTACCTACATGTACATATTTCCTCAATTACCTCGACTAACCTGTGCCCCCGCACATTGACTCTGTACCGGTATTCCCTGCATATAGCCTCGCTACTTGTTATTTTTACTGCTGCTCTTTAATTATTTGTTACTTTTATTTCGTATTATTTTATATTGTATTTTTTTTGGTATTCTTTCTTAAAACTGCATTGTTGGTTAAGGGCTTGTAAGTAAGTATTTCACTGTAAGGTCTACACCTGTTGTATTCCGCGCATGTGACAAATCACATTTTATTTGATTTTGAAGTACTCCTCATTTCCCATACAACTGTGCAGTTTCACGTTTGGAGTGGAACCACCAACTATGTCCAACCAGCATCCCTTAAGAGCTGTTGTGGTGTGGGATTATATTTACTTACATTCATTCATTCAATGTTTTATTTATTTGGTCAGGATAGTCCACTCAGTAGCCCTAACAATTGCCACTGCTTTCCAGTGAGTCCTTCTTCCCCATCATTATCCACATATGGGCTATGAACATCACTTAACGTTATTTTTTTTATAGTGAGTAGAGAACAGAGTTTACATCAAAGGTGAGGCTGCTGAACTGCCAGACCACGTCAACGGGTTGTTCGTGGTTTTGGGGGAAAACCTCTGCAGTGCGCTGCACCCCCGCTGTCTTTGTCCTTTGCTATTTATCGGATAATGACCGCACGTAGACTAGGGTAGATAAACTAGGCTAACGATCTGTAAACAGCGACAGATTAAGTTCATAAGGAGGCCTAATGCATTATATTAGAATATTATTTCAGTGGTTGGTATCACTTGTGGAAAAGAACTGTTCATGCGCAGGTAAAACAGAAAAAAAGTATTTCTTCTGAGACGGAAATACTGACTGTAATGCATTTTGCGATTTAAAATAATTAAAAAATACATATATTTCGATTGTATAAAAATCTTTATTTGGGTGTGATTAGTTATCGGTTGTGTGAAAGTACGTAAAACAGATGCGAAATGTAAATAAATCATATCCTTAATGTTATATTTCTATTAGAAGAAAGCGGAAAGGCAGAGCAAAATGGAGTTAGGTCCAGAGCGCAGCGCCACCAGTAGAAAGAGCTGCATCGTCACTTCTTCTTCTGCGCGGTAACAGTGCAACAAAGGCAATTCGTTGTTCCTCCATGACAGGGTGAAAGAACAGGCATCTTTAATGCGAAATGGCGGACGGTGGAGGAGGGAAGGACAGAGAAATTTGACACTGCGCATTCAAAGCTGCCAGGCGGCGAAAAAAAGACATGGAGCTGAAATCCGGAGTGGATTCCGGACTGCCTCGCTGATGTTTGTTCAGTGTAGTCTGCAGTTCCTGAACTGCCCTTGCTAGTCCGTTTCTTCTCTATTAGATAACAGTTTGAACATAAACTCAGCTGCCTTTATGTATGTTTAAACAGCTACCACAAAATGAAATACAGATGAGGTCAGGACATGTATGAATGCAATTCAATGGCCATAAGACGAAAGGGAGATGTCCAATACATTTTCACAACACTATACCCTATTAATGGTGACTCATTCAACTCTATATATGTACAGAGTTGTCATGCTTTATAGTCTGCTCTTCCCAGGGATGATAGGCATATGAATAGTCCTGTTAAGTAAAACTAAGCTGCTACTGTTGTGTTATAAATACCATAATCACAATCAGGGACTGGGACCCCATAGGTAGTCATGACAAAGGTGACCTTTACAATGTTATCAACACCACTGAAGAAGAGGGGCAGCTGTTTCACACACACACACACACACACACACACACACACACACACACACACACACACACACACACACACACACACACACACACACACACCACATGCACACACACCACATGCACACATGAGAGAGTGAGTGTGAGAGAGAATGAGAGAGAGAGTTGGGGTAAGAGAGAGTAAGTGACGGACAGAGAGTTGGGGTGGGAGTGAGAGATAAGGAGAGAGTTGGGGTGGGAGTAAGAAAGTAAGAGAGAAAGTTGGGTTGGGATTGAGAGAGTGAGAGAGAGTTGGGGTGGGAGTGAGAGAGGGAGAGAGTTGGGGTGGGAGTGAGAGAAAGAGAGAGAGAGTTGGGGTGAGAGAGTGAGAGTTGGGGTGAGAGTGAGAGAAAGAGAGTGAGAGAGAGAGAGAGTTGGTGTGGGAGTGAGAGAGAGTGTGTGGTGGGAGAGAGAGGAATGTGTGAGGGAGAGTGAGTTGTGGTGGGAGAGAGAGGAATGTGTGAGGGAGAGTGAGTTGTGGTGGGAGAGAGAGTTGTGGTGGGAGAGAGAGGAATGTGTGAGGGAGAGTGAGTTGTGGTGGGAGAGAGAGTTGTGGTGGGAGTGAGAGTGAGAGGAATGTGTGAGGGAGAGAGAGAGTTGTGGTGGGAGTGAGAGGCATGTGTGAGGGAGAGTGAGTTGTGGTGGGAGAGAGAGTTGTGGTGGGAGTGAGAGGAATGTGTGAGGGAGAGAGAGTTTTGGTGGGAGTGAGAGGCATGTGTGAGGGAGAGTGAGTTGTGGTGGGAGAGAGAGTTGTGGTGGGAGTGAGAGGAATGTGTGAGGGAAAGTGAGTTGTGGTGGGAGAGAGAGGAATGTGTGAGGGAGAGAGATGTGGTGGGAGAGAGAGGAATGTGTGAGGGAAAGTGAGATGTGGTGGGAGAGAGAGGAATGTGTGAGGGAGAGTGAGTTGTGGTGGGAGAGAGAGTTGTGGTGGGAGAGAGAGGAATGTGTGAGGCAGAGAGAGTTGTGGTGGGAGAGAGACTTGTGGTGGGAGAGAGATGTGGTGGGAGAGAGAGGAATGTGTGAGGGAGAGAGTTGTGGTGGGAGAGAGAGGAATGTGTGAGGGAGAGAGAGATGTGGTGGGAGAGAGAGGAATGTGTGAGGGAGAGAGTTGTGGTGGGAGAGAGAGGAATGTGTGAGGGAGAGAGTTGTGGTGGGAGAGAGAGGAATGTGTGAGGGAGAGAGTTGTGGTGGGAGTGAGAGATGTGGTGGGAGAGAGAGGAATGTGTGAGGGAGAGAGATGTGGTGGGAGAGAGATGTGGTGGGAGAGAGAGGAATGTGTGAGGGAGAGAGATGTGGTGGGAGAGAGAGGAATGTGTGAGGGAGAGAGATGTGGTGGGAGAGAGATGTGGTGGGAGAGAGAGGAATGTGTGAGGGAGAGAGTTGTGGTGGGAGTGAGAGATGTGGTGGGAGAGAGATGTGGTGGGAGAGAGAGGAATGTGTGAGGGAGAGAGATGTGGTGGGAGAGAGAGGAATGTGTGAGGGAGAGAGAGGAATGTGTGAGGGAGAGAGATGTGGTGGGAGAGAGAGGAATGTGTGAGGGAGAGAGATGTGGTGGGAGAGAGAGGAATGTGTGAGGGAGAGAGTTGTGGTGGGAGAGAGTTGTGGTGGGAGAGAGTGATGTGGTGGGAGAGAGTTGTGGTGGGAGAGAGAGATGTGGTGGGAGAGAGATGTGGTGGGAGAGAGAGGAATGTGTGGGGGAGAGAGATGTGGTGGGAGAGAGAGGAATGTGTGAGGGAGAGAGTTGTGGTGGGAGAGAGTTGTGGTAGGAGAGAGAGATGTGGTGGGAGAGAGTTGTGGTGGGAGAGAGAGGAATGTGTGCTGTAGTTCCACTCATGTCCGTACAAGTCGTGTTTTCCTGATAAGAGCAGAACCATGGCACTGCTGATTTCCTGTGAAAATGAGCTTCCTCTAAATATAGCAGGAATAAGACATTCTAAATGGAGAACCGTGCCTTATCCCCGGGGGCAATATGTGATGATAGCCTTCTGTTTACTTACTTCAACACAGTTGGTCAAAGTTCATTTTAAAGTAAGGTAACCCTACTCAAGTGAATGTGTCCTACTGCACACATGCATAGGCTTAGACATTGTTGTGTGACAGGAATCTCATGAACAGCACACAGCTTGTCTGTCTCCATCGCTGTCTCTCGTCTAAGCACACTCCTTCGTCTCACGCCTTTCTCACTCCTTCTTTGAGTAAATAGTTGTTCTCAAGTTAATTTGGTCACCGGGGCCTACTCCCATACAGCTAGCCCAGTCCTCCTCCTCCTCCTCCTCCTCCTGACCATATATGGGCCTGGCTGAAAGAGAGAGAAAGAGAGAGAGGGAGAGAGATAGAGAGAGAGAGAGAGAGAAAGGGAGAGGGCGAGAAAGAGATAGAGGGAGAGAGAGTGAGAGAGAGAGAGAGAGAGAGAGAGAGGGGGAGAGAGAGAGAGAAAAGAGAGAGGGAGAGAGAGAGAGAGAGAGAGAGAGAGAGAGAGAGAGAGAGAGAGAGAGAGAGAGAGAGAGGGAGAGAGAGAGAGAGAGAGAAAGGGAGAGAGAGAGGGAGAGAGAGAGAGAGAGAGAGGGAGCGAGAGAGAGGGAGGGAGAGAGAGAGAGAGAGGGAGAGAGAGAGAGAGAGAGCGGGAGACAGACAAAGAGAGATAGAGATAGAGAGAGAGAGAGAGAGAGCGAGAGAGAGAGAGAGAGAGAGAGAGAGAGAGAGAGAGAGAGAGAGAGAGAGAGAGAGAGAGAGAGAGAGAGAGAGAGAGAGAGGAGGAGTGAAGGAGGCAACTCCAAGAGGAAATGAGAGGGAGAGGAGAGAAAGGAGGGAGGGGACTGAGAGTCAGACAGGGCTTCTCAGGGCGAGGACTGTAGGACTGTACCACCACCACAGGACTGTAGGACTGTACCACCACCACCACAGGAATTCACAGTTTGAACTCCTGTCAGAGAGAGAGAGAGAGAGAGAAAGTGGCG
>NC_139993.1:61747528-61750088 GCF_964263955.1 Coregonus lavaretus | reverse complement strand
AACAAAAGTGTAAACGCAACATGCAACAAATTCAACGATTTTACGGAGTTACAGTTCATTTAAGGAAATCAGTCAATGAAATAATTAATTAGGCCCTAATCTATGGATTTCACATGACTGGGCCGGGGTACAGCCAT
This sequence comes from Coregonus lavaretus, assembly GCF_964263955.1. Lineage (NCBI taxonomy): Eukaryota > Metazoa > Chordata > Actinopteri > Salmoniformes > Salmonidae > Coregonus > Coregonus lavaretus. The sequence goes on along the minus strand of NC_139993.1, from coordinate 61,749,951 downwards.
GGGTGGGCCTGGCTCCCAAGTGGGTGGGCCTGTGCCCTCCCAGGCCCACCCATGGCTGCGCCCCTGCCCAGTCATGTGAAATCAATAGATTAGGCCTAATGAATTTACTTAAATTGACTCTCTCTCTCTCTCTCTCTCTCTCTCTCTCTCTCTCTCTCTCTCTCTCTCCTCTCCTCTCTCTCTCTCTCTCTCTCTCTCTCTCTCTCTCTCTTCTCTCTCTCTCTCTCTCTCTCATCTCTCTCTCTCTCTCTCTCTCTCTCTCTCTCTCTCTCTCTCTCTCTCTCTCTCTCTCTCATGGAGTACATGCTGAAGGCAAGGAGGGTCATGTGACTCATTCCCCAAGTGGGGGCCAACCGATATGGTGCACCAGTTTCCACCCATCATGCACCAGCAGAACAGACAGAGGGCATTCTCTAGATGGATGCCTTGAAAGGTGAACATATTTTTTTCCCGGAAGAATCTGTAGGCATTTTCCATACCGAGCACAAATATATTGTATTGAGTATTTATTTATTTTACAGAAGTGCTGGAAAAACAGCATTTCAGTGTGCCCCCTTAACATTTACATTTACATCATTTAGCAGACACTCTTATCCAGAGCGACTTACAAATTTGACACAGCATTGCAGTGTGCCCCCTTGACACAGCATTGCAGTGTGCCCCCTTGACACAGCATTGCAGTGTGTCCCCTTCACGCTGATCCCAGACATTTGCCTGGGGGCAACTTCTACCCGGAACCATGTTTGCACATGCCTGGAGATCAAGAATGAGAGACACAGGAGACACAGGGCTGTCCAACAGCTGTTTCATGTTCAACACTTTTCGTGAGAGATTGCTGCAGCTGTATCCTAAATCATGTATGCAAATATTCCCAAATTAAGTTGAGGAATGCAGCGGGGGTTCACCCAGAGTTTGTGAAGACGTAGCTCCATAAGACATAAATCAATTTCTATAGTTTAATACGTTATAGTTCCTTATTGGCCAAATGCCTTAAGTAACATGATGGGGGGATGCTTTCATTCACACAACACTGCACAACAAACAGTGACATCAATCTATATAATACATAGTCATTTATGTACTAGTTTCAATAACTTGCTTTCAATGTCTATCTAAGATATATTATTATGACAAAGACCTTTTGAAATGCATTGCCTTTGGCAAAGGCCAACACTCAAAAAACACTTCCTTTATTAGGCAGGAACATCAAAACCACAAAAAGCCAGACCACATTTCATGCCATTTTGGCACAAGCTCTCCTGACTTCATCACACTTATTATGCCCGTGTGTGCCGTTCAGGGTCTGTGTTGAATCGGGGAGATAGCCTTACCCCTGTATGCCACCTGACAAAACAGACACACCATGTGAGAATGGGGACTACAGATATACAAACTGAGACAAAGGAGGAGGAGGGGGAAGGGGGGGGGGGGGTCGGACCTGAAAGAAAGCAGTGAAATGTAAATGGCGAGAAGATGAGTCACAGAAAAGAGGGAGAGAGAGAGAGGGACTAAAGGAGAGGTGTCAAGTTTGCTCACAGTACCTCTGTGCGTATGTATTTTACATATTCAGCCTGAACCAGTGCACGCGGGAGAAACCATTATGGCAGGAATAGAGGGGGTAAGAATGCTTAGGAATGTGCACCCATTTGGCCAGCGATGACCTTCGAAAGCCTTTAGTATAGCAGAATAATGACATAACATAGCACCCTCAAACTCAACTCTGGACCTGGACGCCAGTTCAACTGCTTCTTGTTTTCACTGTTTCCCTCTAATCAGGGACTGATTTAGCTCTGGGACACCAGGTGGCCGCAATTCATTATCAGGTAGAACAGAAAACCAGCAAGTGCTCCGGACCTTGTAGGGTCAGAGTTAAATAGCCCTGACATAGCGGTTCTCTACTGGTGCATCAGGACCCACTGGTTGGTCAGGGCCAGTCCCTCTTGGGTCACGGCTAAAGAAACATGGCTTAGTTTATCTATTGGGTAATTTAAACCTGTTCAGCTTTAGGTGGGCCATTCATAATGCAAGAACTCTAGGCAGCTGCCAATGATATAAGCAACATCAGCACCTTATTACTAAATACGTCCAGACAGACATTCCTTCATTCCCCTCATGATCACTGCTATGGCATTAGGTCAGCTCTCTCTCACCCTGCTGGCAGACATCTCATTCAGGCTGGACTGTTCTCTGTGGCAGGTGTACTGAAGCTCGTTTGTGGCTCAGAGTTTAAGGATCTTTTGAGAAGAAACATGAGGCTGCAGATTATTCATTCACTCTGGACGGGAATTCACATTCTATCATTCACAGTTTGCTCCGAATTGGAGCCAGACAAGATATGATACTTACTGAGCCCATGTCTGTATAGGAGGAAATGCCTTATAAGCACTGAACAATGGACAGAGAAAAAGGGCCATCTTGGATCA
>NC_139993.1:61021940-61142328 GCF_964263955.1 Coregonus lavaretus | reverse complement strand
GTAGAGGACAGGAAGTGGTCATATAAGTAGGAAGTGTGTTTCCTGGTTACCCGTGCGCTTGTGCGAGCCGAGCCATCTGTTCGTCATTGTCTCTCCTGCGAGAGGCGCTGTCGGAGAGAACCAAGTCCAGAGACTCCCTCACCGTCGACACCCTCCTCTTCAGCACCTGCTCCCTGGGGGACCCCGACACCAAAACCACAACACAGGGGTGAGTTTACTGTTCCACAAAGCTTCGTAGTGGGTGTGGTACTTCATTTCTCTCAACATATGACGACCCAGCCCCATTACTGCAAGTAAGGCAGGGTGTATTTTTTAAGTCAAGTATTTGAACAAAGCCTGAGGCAGAACAAAACACACTATCATTCCTCCCACACCCAACTTCAAGGACCCTCAGTGCTGATCTGGAAGGTATACACCCTCCCAGCAGTAAGCCCCAGCAGACAGCCCCAGCAGACAGCCCCAGCAGACAGCCCCAGCAGACAGCCAGTAACAATTTACATCCTCAGTCTGCATTTCTCCTGATAGTGTTCCTAAGCAACAGTCTAACACCAGGCAACAGATGCCCTGAGAGGAGGCCTGTATGGACTGAAGTGATTCTGATCAGCTGAATACCTCTTTGTAAGTACACACACACAAACACACACACACACAAACCTTCACTCATAAACTCTCACACACACATTACAGAAGACCTTTGGTACATGCTCAATGTAAGTAATGCTAGTACCCCATGACGACAAACAGGCCTTTAGGGTACAGTCAGTTGAGGACTTATTTTCTCATTATACGTTCTATATTGAATGTAAAGAACCAAAACTATATGTCTACAAACTGATAGGCCTCCAGGCAAGTGTGGGAGATGGGGGAGAGACAGCTAGTTTGGTTCCCTGAACCCATTTCTGGGAATTGTGTTCCTCAAAGTTCTATGTGTCCTCAGTGTTCTGAGAATGTCCCTTAAAGAACATTCCAGAGCAGTAACATTTGGTGAATGTTACTTTGACCTTGATTCATGGAGCAATTTTCTTTGACATTGTTTGAAGATTTCTGGAACTTCACACTTGACTACAAAGTAGTGTCATCTTAAAATGTTATCCCGTAACCTGGAAACCATATGAAAATATTCCCTTGTGTTTTTTAAGTGTTTCTGACCGTTGCAGGACGACCTGTAGCTCTCGAAGGATGGTGCGGTTCTGAGGCCCAGGGATATTTAGCTTGTCCTTGTTGTCAGCAGTCCTCTGGAACACACAACAGGCACACAGATGACAGGTAATTAGATCCTCATTAGCTCCTAGCGTGCTAAGCTTTATATCCCTCTGATGCAATATGGTGTCATAAGTCGTCTACAATAACAGCGACAGAAACACGTCAGGCCAGGGCCTGTGTCATTGAACTCATGAGTTCAGTTAAAGTTAAAGAAGCGATTAAGGGTGAAATTCACAGAGCAGGGCTTGAACCTGCTACATTACAGACGCAAAGCATTGGTAAGATGTAGTGATCCAACAGTAGGCAGGGAGGGAGGGAGGGAGGGAGGGAGGGAGGGAGGGAGGGAGGGAGGGAGGGAGGGAGGGAGGGAGGGAGGGAGGGGCGCTACCCGTCTATTAGTTATAGTTTTTTGGTACTTTGGTTATTGTTTAAACAATAGAAAACATACACATGTAAACAGCATACAGACGCACACCATCATCCACAACATCACACCTGCCCAGACCCACCTGCTCACACCCCCATCTCCAGCGCCCGCATAACTCTCCGCCACATGGCCTCAAACTGCACCATTTTGTTTCTCTCTGTCGCCCACGCACTTTCAACATTTAGATAATAAAGCTTTTGACCTTTCCATTGTGTTTTAACGACGGAGGATTTGTTTGATTTCCAGTTTTTAAGTATACGTGTTTTCAAGATGACTGACGAGAAATGTTGATTTTAAATCATTACTGTGTGTCTAATAAATATATTTTTTAATCATGTATTTCCATGAGCCTCCGATTGAAATGCTCAGTCTGATTCTGTGGGTGTTGGTACATTTTCACAACTCTTAGTACAAAACTCAAAACAGATCATCAAAAAGGTGGTTGTTTCAACACACACAATCATAAAGTCACTTTTTAACCAAACCTAATCAGTGTTTCATCTAAAAATACACATTTCACATTGCAAGACATGTTCATATAAAGTAATTGCCTTTTGCAATGCTCACATTACTTTTTATATAATTGTCTTCTCATTTGTTAAAATGCATTTTACTATTACTTAATCCAACTGCGCTTAATGAATAATTTAAGCCTATAGATTTTAAACTGGTTTGTCTACTACGGATTTTGAGAACTACATAATATGTATGTTTGTAAAGTATATGTTTGTGTAAAGTATGAACAAATAAAAGTATGATATATACTGTAATGTGCTATTATGATGATGACTATTATGATATTGACAAGATCAGAGATGTACTGTGTGTTACAAATGCATGCCCTGTGCAGTAAACAGGTATCCAAAACGATAGGGGGTTTCACACTGCTTTACTAAAATAGCATTGGCCAATACTGCACTGTAATACCATAATATATGCCATTTACATAGCAGACGTCACACTTTATCCAAAGTGACAACAGTGAGTCCATACATTTTCATATTTGACCCCAGAGGGAATCGAACCCACAACTCCGGTGTTTCTAGTATTCCATGCTCTTACGAACTGAGCCACACAGGTCAACTACAATATAGAAGTACAATACAATACTGTAAAATACAAATATATGATTACAATACATGTGGAAGGAGTATGATTGCCATCCCCATGAGCGTGCCACCCTCCTTCAGGCCATGGATGAGGCATGCGATGACATCAATTCAGACCAATGTCAGGCTTGGATTCGCCATGCCGAAAGGTTTTTCCCCAGCTGCATGAACAATGAGGACATTTACTGCGATATCGATGAGAACCTATGGCCAAATGCTCAAGACAGGCTTGATGCAAATCAGTACCTGCTAAATGTTATGTTTCTTTCTTTCATTAATTTAATTTCATTACAGTACATCTATGTTGTAATGGTATCGGAACAATACATTTACCTTCCGCATCAATGATTGTGAAAAATGTATTCAATTGTCACACCTTTGATCACACATGGCATAGAAATTATGGAAATTCGATTTTCAGTCCATTTTGGTAGGTAGTGCCTAATGTACTGTCATTTACAGTACTGTAGCATATTACATTCAAAAGACAATTTTGAAACATGTACTGTATCTTGCATTTTTTGCTATTGGATTAACTGGTTGTTAAAACAACTAAATTGAGAAGATATCACTGTTGTGTTTTGGTGATTTACATCAATGTTCTCATGGTATTTTACAGTAAACGTATATTTTGGATCAGTGGTTGTATGGTGAAAGATGTCTCCAAACAAAATGAATGCACAATAAAAGGTTTTGAATATCAGACCTGCTGCATTACAAGTATTACCAGCCCGGTCTCATAGACTAGACGTAACATAGTAAATGTGAATCCGGGGGACTGAATTAGTATGACATGTTACGTTTGATATGGTTACATAAGACGGATGGTTACTTAAGTAGGGTGGTTGGTCAGGGTGGATGAGTGGGCGTATAACACGAACCCAACGGTTGCGAGTTCAACTCTCATCATGGACAACTTTATCATTTTTGCTAATTAGTTACTTTTCAACTACTTTCTACTTTTTAGCTACTTTGCAACTACTTAGCATGTTAGCTAACCTAGATAGAATTTGTAAAATATAATACGTTTCTCAAATTCGTAACATATTGTATGTTTTGCAAATTCGTAACATATAATACAAATTGTAATTCATAAAATAAAATATCATAAAATATCACATCCACAAATTAATACATACCATACAAAACGTAACACATCATACTAAATGGAGTGTCTCGGATTTACATACAGAATAATACAAAATGCTCTGAGACCAGGTTGGTATTACCAGTTTGGAGTTTTGTACTAAGAGTTTTGAAAATTCACCACATACTTGTGAAAATAACACCAAAGTAATTGAAAAAAACGTAAAGTATATTTACATACACAGCGCTGATTGGTGGATAGGATTGTCTAGACTCTAGAGCTAGACTCCGCCTACCCATTCAAAGTAGGAGGACAAATAAAAGATGACTGGTCATTGATCAGAATAATCCGATCAGATTGTGATGTCATGCTGTCGGCCACCTGAACAGGCTGAAATCTAGGCACAAAAAACAACCTCTTACACTAAAAGGGCATTATCATCATTTAAAAAATATCAGAGTGATATTTCGACTTCATAGTGTGGAAATACCATTAAAAAAACACGAAATCACGTTTTTTGACCGCACTGCCTCCTTAAGGTTAAGGTAAGGGTTAGGTTAAGGTAACGGTTAGGTTAGGGTTAGGGTTAGGGTTAGGTTAGGGTTAGGGTTTCTACCTGCTGTTCTGTCCTGTCCTCTATGTCCTCAGTGAGGCTCTCAGGTGGTTAGGTTAAGGTTAGGTTAGGGTTAGGTAAGGGTTAGGTTAAGGTTAAGGTAAGGGTTAGGTGAGGGTAAGTGTTCGGTTATGGTTAGGGTTAGGGTTAGGGTTGCTACCTGCTGTTCTGTCCTCCTGTCCTCTATCTCCTCAGCGAGGCTCTCAGAGATCAGGGCTCCGGCTGCATCCTGCGCCTTCTGAGCCATCAGACTCCAGTCCAGACACCTCCGCTCCTTCTCCGTCAGACGGATAAGACCTCGCAGCTCCGACATCTCCTCCTGGAAAATAGATAATCAATATTCCATTCAGCAGATGCTTTTATCCAAAGCGTCTTACAGTCATGCATGCATACATGTTTTACCTATGGGTGGTCCTGGGGAATAGAACCCACTATCGTGACATCGCAAGCGCCATTCTGTACCAACTGAGCTACAGAGGTTCACAGAGATAAGATATGACCATATCGTCTAGCTCAGACATTTCCTGAAGAACACATTAGTAGTTAGTGATGGATTTGTTTTGGGTCGAGACAAAAAAAAAAGTGTGTCGAGACTATAAATATTGGTTTCGCTTTTTGGTGCATCAGAGGAAGCTTCCAGATGGCTCACAGCATAGAAAAGGGACAATGACGATGTAGATCAGTCTGTCCAGAAATATCTGTCCGGAAATACCTGCCTGGAAATATCTGTCTGGAAATATCTGTCCGGAAATATCTGTCCGGAAATATCTGTCCGGACATATCTGTCTGGAAATATCTGCCTCTATAAAAGGTTTGGCCTCTTCTGGCTATATGCAAATGAGGATGAATTTAGCAGCCTTCTGAATTTAAACAACTCAATTATTCTTTTGAAATAATTATTCTGATTCCTCACCGTGTTTCTGGGCTAATCTCATTACACTATGATTATTATGTAGATATCTTCAGCTCTGGATCTTACAGTCTACTGTGTAGTTGCTTATTGAACAACAAAAAAGACAATCGTTGTATCTCTCTTTGGTCAAAACTATACACATGTATCATGTATTCAGCAAAGGTATAGTTATACTGTTGGGCAATCAAAGACAGAATAGTGTGTCCATGACTCTACTATTCAGATTCATATTTCATGAATTGAATGTAAAGCCGACACAGTACAGTAGAGGGTATTGTACAGTATATATCACCCACCCTGACAGTGACCAGTTCATAGAGCAGAACAGCCTTCTCTCTGTTGGTGCTCTGTGGGTTGGAGGTGTCCTGGCCCCCCTGTCCTCCGCGGCTCCCTCTTGGCCCACCCAGGGTGCCTGTATCTGGGCTGAGATTCCCCTCTCCCCCAGGCCCTGGCTTAGGGACACACACTGCTGCCCTGTCCTGCTTCAACCGCTCGATACGCTCCCGAATGTCCGCCTCGCACCCCTCTACCTCGGACCCCCTGTGGTGGAGAGTGGGGTGTGTTATCAGACAATGTTTTGATGTTGTTTCAGTTCTAAATGTTTGTCAATGTTAATGCATGAAGCCAAAGGGAGATTTCCACATGGTGTGGACAATAACCGTTTTTCACTTATATTCAGAAGATGCTATTTGATCATCCACAGACAGCCTTTTTTGTAGAGACGCACGCAGTATAATAGCGATGGAACCTGGTCTGGATGTGCGTTTCTGTCTCCACAGCGCCCCCTGGTGTTGAGAAGGAGGTGGACAACTCCTCAGTTCTTAGACTCCAGAGGGACGGCCTGTTGGGCAGCTGACTCTCCATGACTGGGCCTGGGAAGATGAATGAATTGCTGTGAGTGTGTGTATGTGTGTGTGTGTGTGTGTGTGTGTGTGTGTGTGTGTGTGTGTGTGTGTGTGTGTGTGTGTGTGTGTGTGTGTGTGTGCGTGCGTGCATGTGTGTGTGCAAACTGTGAGTGTGTTTGTGTGTTTTCCATAAAGAGTAATTGAGGCATGTGTGTGTGACGTGCATTTGTGAGTGTGTGACGTGGGTGTGTGTTAGCCACCTGCTATCTGTCTCCAGTGTGGTATGACCTGCTGTTTCCTGCCCTCGTACAGCGACAGTAACTCACTGTAGGCCTCCTCACACTCCTCGCTGTCAATCAAGCAGAGAAAACGTTTCATCAGTATACATAGCAGCAGTAACATACTCTCAAAGCACATAGTCATAGAGGAAAAGGTCTCACCATGGAATGTACGTTGAAGTCGGAAGTTTACATACACTTAGGTTGGAGTCTTTAAAACTCGTTTTTCAACCACTGCACAAATGTAATGTTAACAAACTATAGTTTTGGCAAGTCGGTTAGGACATCTACTTTGTGCATGACACAAGTAATTTTTCCAACAATTGTTTACAGACAGATTATTTCACTTATAATTCACTGTATCACAATTCCAGTGGGTCAGAAGTTTACATACACTAAGTTGACTGTGCCTTTAAACAGCTTGGAAAATTCTAGAAAATGATGTAATAGCTTTAGAAGCTTCTGATATGCTAATTGACATCATTTGAGTCAATTGGAAGTGTGCCTGTGGATGTATTTCAAGGCCTACCTTCAAACTCAGTGCCTCTTTGCTTGACATCATGGGAAAATCAAAAGAAATCAGCCAAGACCTCAGAAAAAAAAGTGTAGACCTCCACAAGTCTGGTTCATCCTTGGGAGCAATTTCCAAACGCCTGAAGGTACCACGTTCATCTGTACAAACAATAGTACGCTAGTATAAACACCATGGGACCACGCAGCCGTCATACACAAGGAAGGAGACGCGTTCTGTCTCCTAGAGATGAATGTACTTTGGTGCGAAAAGTGCAAATCAATCCCAGAACAACAGCAAAGGACCTTGTGAAGATGCTGGAGGAAACAGGTACAAAAGTTTCTAAATCCACACTAAAACGAGTCCTATATCGACATAACCTGAAAGGCCGCTCAGCAAGGAAGAAGCCATTGCTCCAAAACCACAGCATCATGCTGTGGGGGTGCTTTGCTGCAGGAGCGACTGGTGCACTTCACAAGATAGATGGCATCATGAGGAAGGAAAATTATGTGGATATATTGAAGCAACATCTCAAGACATCAGTCAGGAAGTTAAAGCTTGGTCGCAAATGGGTCTTCCAAATGGACAATGACCCCAAGCATACTTCCAAAGTTGTGGCAAAATGGCTTAAGGACAACAAAGTCAAGGTATTGGAGTGGCCATCACAAAGCCCTGACCTCAATCCTATAGAAAATGTGTGGGCAGAACTGAAAAAGTGTGTGCGAGCAAGGAGGCCTACAAACCTGACTCAGTTACACCAGCTCTGTCAGGAGGAATGGGCCAAAATTCACCCAACTTATTGTTTATTGTGGGAAGCTTGTGGAAGGCTACCCGAAACGTTTGACCCAAGTTAAACAATTTAAAGGCAATGCTACCAAATACTAATTGAGTGTATGTAAACTTCTGACCCACTGGGAATGTGATGAAAGAAATAAAAGCTCTCTACTATTATTCTGACATTTCACATTCTTAAAATAAAGTGGTGATCCTAACTGACCTAAGACAGGGAGTTAAATGTCAGGAATTGTGAAAAACTGAGTTTAAATGTATTTGGCTAAGGTGTATGTAAACTTCCGACTTCAACTGTATGTAAATTTAACACAAATGTAGGTTACAGTGCTACATAACCTCATCCCCAGGCTCAATTGCTACCACATATGTTCGAAAGAGAAAGAACCGGCTGGTGGACGAGATGAAGTGCTACAATGTAACGCACGACTCCAACCCCTTCACTACGTTTGCTGACAACACGATGGTGGTAGGACTGATCACCAATGACGATGAGGCAGCCTATAGGGAGGAGGTCAGAGACCTGGAAGTGTGGTGCCAGGACAACAACCTCTCCCTCAACATCAGCAAGACAAAGGAGCTGATCGTGGACTACAGGAAACGGAGGGGCGAGCACGCCCCCATCCACATCGATGGTGCTGTAGTGGAGCGGGTCGAGAGCTTCAAGTTCCTCGTGTCCACATAACTGAGAAATTAACATGGTCCACACATACATACACAGTTATGAAAATGGCACGACAGCGCCTCTTCCCCCTCAGGAGGCGGAAAAGATTTGGCACGGGCCCTCAGATCCTCAAAAACGTAGACAGCTGCACCATTGAGAGCATCTTGACTATCTGCATACCCACTTGGTACAACAACTGCAAGGCGCAACTGCAACGCGCGCAATTGGCCCAGCGTCGTCCAGGGTAGGGGAGGGAATGGCCGGCAGGGATGTAGCTCAGTTGATAGAGCATGGCGTTTGCAATGCCAGGGTTGTGGGTTCGATTCCCACAGGGGGTATGAAAAAAAATAACGTATGCACTAACTGTAAGTCGCTCTGGATAAGAGCGTCTGCTAAATGACTAAAATGTAATGTAAATGTAATGTAAAATGAGTACGGCCCAGTACATCACTGGGGCCGAGCTCCCTGCCATTCAGGACCTCTATATCAGGCGGTATCAGAGGAAGGCCCCAAACATTGTCTAAGACTCCAGCCACCCAAGCCATAGACTGTTCTCTTTGCTACCGCACGGCAAGCTCTACCAGGAACCAACAGGACCCTGAACAGCCTCTACCCCCAAGCCATAAGACTGCTAAACAGGACTGCTAAATAGCTAATGAAATGGCTACCCGGACTACCTGCATTTACCCTTTTTTACACTAACTCTCTTGCGCTGACTCTATACACACACACTGGACTCTACCCACACACTGGACTCTACCCACACACTCACACATACTTACACTGATACCCCAACACACACACACGTACACACTACATACGCCCACACACACTTTCACACTCACCACATACGCTGATGGTACTGTCTATTATCTATCCTGTTGCCTAGTCACTTTACCCCTACCTATATGTACATATCTACCTCAATTACCTCGTAGCTCTGCACATCGACTCGGTTCTTCTACTTCCTGTATATAGTCATGTTATTTTCTACTTCCTGTATATAGTCATGGTATTTTTACTCGTTATTGTCACTATTTCTATTTAGATTTTTTTTATCTTTAACTCCGCATAGTTGGAAAAGGACCCGTAAGTAAGCATTTCGCTGTTCGTCTAGACCTGTTGTTTACGACGCATGTGACAAATAACATTTGATTATTATTATTATTATTATTATTATTATTATTATCATTATTATGTCAAACTACATTGTGAAGTTGTAGGCCTGTGGTGTGTGTGTGTGTGTGTGTGTGTGTGTGTGTGTGCGTGTGTGTGTGTTTGTGTGCATGTGTGTGGGTGGGTGCGTGCGTGCGTGTGTGCGCGTGTGTACCAGTATTGGAGAGCCATCTGCAGGGCTGTGCTGTCAGCTTCCTGTCTGCTGAGCGTCATACTGATCTGCTCTGACTCTCCCTTTCTCCTGCCCAGAGCTGCAGTCAGATGCTCGTTCCGGGCCTTCAGCCTTTCTATGCACCTGTTGGGGATAGCGAGGGAGGTCAAGGCCACAACACACAACACACCACTTGGGAAATACTGTCCCACACTAGCAGAGCTGGGATCTATTCCATTTTGTAATTTTGTAATTTAACCCTCTCAGTTGTACGTACCTCTGTAGTCTCTCTGTCTCACCCTCCAGGCTGACGCTGGGGCTGGGGCTAGGACAGGGGCTGCCTGGTGGGACACTCCCAGGCCAGGGGGACGGTGATGGGGAGGCCAAGGAGGATATGTCCCCACCAGTGGAGAGGGACGGGAAGACCCCCATGGCGGTGGGTCTCCTGAGGAACAGAGGTGACCCGGGGATGGGAGGAGAGCCAAGGAATGAAGGGGAAACAGGGGAGGCCCAGCCAGGACTCAGAACCCCACCACTGGAGCTCCCTGAGGAGCTGTAGGGAGGAGAGAGGCTGTCTGACCGCCACGCCTTATGGAGACCCAGTAACTGGTACCAGACCCATAGACAGAGAGAGTTTAGCCATTCACCAGCAGACAGAAATAGTTTGACCATTGTGGTTTCAACCAAAGCATTATTATGCTAGATCAGAAAGATACAGCAAACTGCACAGTAATAGCTCTCCCTACCTCTCTGATTGGCTAGTAGGAGTTTCCACCAAATGGATTACACAAATCCTATTAGATCTAGGAATATTGAGATGTAGCCTGTTGCACATCCACCTACCCTCTCCTGTAGACTGTTCCTCTCAACCTCCATGTCTCCTACGGTGACCTTTGCCCCCTCCAGTTCTTCCTGTCTGCTCTGCAGGGTGCTGCGCAGGGCACAGTTCCGCTGGTGAAGTGCCAGGATGTCCTTCTGGTATTGCTGACGCTCCTCAGGGGGCAGACCAGACGGGTACGAGATCCCAAACTCTCTCTCCATCTCCTCTAAGACCTGAGGAGAGGTTTGAGGTCACACTTAACTTAATTAGATAGGCATGATTCCAGGGTAATTAGGTTTTGAGGCCCACATGGTAATTAGCCTACATAGGTCACTCAACTGGCAGTTACAGCACTGTAGCCTGTGTTAGAAAATATCCTGTTTAAATATAGTTCAAGTTGATAAAGCGTTATTCCAACTAGCTTGTTACATGGTAATAATAAATTATGTCACATCCCTCCTCACCTGTGTGACTTGTACCCAGCTGTCCCTGGCGGCTGTGAGGTGTTCCGTCTGTCTGTCCTGACCATAGGCAGTGTTAGAGACAGCCCAGGCCCTCCTGGTGTTGATGGAACCTTCCAGAGCAGACATGACCCCCTGGAGCTCTGACCACACCTCACCACTACCGTCTGCAGGACAACACAGAGCAGACATGACCCCCTGGCGCTCTGACCACACCTCACCACTACCCCCTGCAGGACAACACAGAGCAGACATGACCCCCTGGAGCTCTGACCACACCTCACCACTACCCCTTGCAGGACAACACAGAGCACATACGCTATTATGGTCATCACTAAAGATCTGTACAACATATAGAAAGTCTATATATTCTATTCATTATAAATGTTGTGAACGGATGTGGTTAACGTACTGAATGTCCACTCTTTGTACTCAACTGCTAACATTTGGATATTGGTAATCCCGTCCCCAGGCAGCTCTGCAGTAACCTGGGGATGAGGTTAGGATATGGGGAAACTGCAGATTGTCCGAAGAAGAGAAAAGTATGAATGGTTTCTAGTGTTTCTAAATAAGCATTCAGAAGATCATGACCAAGAAACTAAAACACGTGGATTACCAAGAAAATGAAATCTCTGAAATAATAGAGGTTGTTCTTTTCTTTGGACACACAAATAGATTATGTTTGGCCTGGCACAGTAGCCAAAACAACAACCATCATCCCTTCCTGCACAATGCCACAAAGCACGGCACAGCACACAGAGAGAGAGATGGATGTGTGGGTATTGTGACTTGTGAAGTCATGCCATGGAGCCAATGCCAACCTCTGTTGGTTACTGGTGCTTTAGATGCAGTGCCAGTGTGTTTCTCCGGGTTGCAGAGGGATGGAGGAGGGCTGGACATGGAGGCTGGAGCCGGAGGGAGGATGACTGGCTCCTGTGGTTTAAGGTCATTTGGATCACTGAAGAGGAAAGAAGAAGTGGTAAATCGTTCTATGAACCAGCAGCTCAGGGCAAGTCTAGTGATATTTTAACGCTCCATGAAGGGTCAGTTCTCTCTCTCTTTCTCTCTCTCTCACAGACACACCTTGGTGCTTGTAATGCGCCCATTTTCCTGTTGAGTTCAGCAATGATGCTGAGTAGAGTTCCCACCTCGGCCTCACACTGGGCCAGCTCTGCCTGGGAGGGCTCAGAGTTCACCTCTGGGTCAGCGGCCATTGTGGTTACCAGGGTAACCGGGTTCATCTCCTCACCCTCTGACTGTGTGTCCAGGGTATCAGATCTCCCTCGTTTGAACTCCTGTGTGGAAATAATGGACATTTTTCTGACTCCTTTTGGTTTCATAAAATATATTGGCCCTGTTTTATACCAGATTTACAGCAGGTAGAGTCAATTCATTGACCTTTGCTTTTTACTGTAAACAAAGACTTATGATTTGATATGACCTTTCCATAGAGCTCTCCATTAAATGACCGACAGCTGCTGTGCTCATGACATGGAGGTTATTGTTGTTCTCTTTGGACAGCCATTGTTTTGAGAAGCGGAAGAGGAGGAAACAGAAGCATCCTGCAAAACCACTTCCTGCTCAGAAACAAGTGGCCCAAAAACACCAATAACTCATGACAAACTGAAAACAACATCACTCTTCACAACTACTTGCTTTAATTCTGATAGTGCATAAATGTACAAATCAACCTACTTTAACTGCTAAACACAGTTGTCTTTTAAGCAATGTATAAGGAACATTAGTGACTGTGGTACCTGAACAACACACAGTAAGCAGTGGACAGAAAGATGTGGAGGGTTAGGGGTGGAACCACAGATGATATCAAGCTCTCAAAGATACAATCATACAACCAGATAGATACACTTCAAAGTAATAAAAGAAGCTGGTTCCTGCATTATCTAACACACAAAGTGTTCAATGAAAGGCATCAATGGTGTGAGTTAATTGCAAAATATGGGTTACTGTACCTGTACAGGTGACATCGCCTTCACAGTAAAAAAAATATTACTGTTAGGAAGGCTGTTAGGAAGGCTGTTAGGAAGGCTACCCCTCAAATGTCTTCGTGCCAGCAGTCATCACCTTTGAACGTGTGCCATGCTTGGTTTGGTACGAGATCAAATTGACAACACACCAAGACAGACTGAAAAACAATGACGTTACCAAAGAGGACATGATAGACTTACCTCCATGGCTTCTGTGTCAGAAGTTCACTGTGATTCTCCTGCTTCTATCTGTTGTCCACTGACTGCCATTAAACACTTGAGAACTGAGCTAACCTCTGTGGCGCTGCTGCAGCCAGACACTGCTATCCCGTTGCCTGTTGTTTTGTATAATTAGACCTTTCAACGGTTCCTCAGTTTCTCTCTGTTGTAAACTTCTGCCTGCCTGTGTGCTGTCTGCCTACCCTGCTCGACTGGCAGCACTTTTCCGTCCCCCCCCCCTATCTCTCTCTCGCTCTCTCTCAGACACTCACCATTTCTCTCTCTCTTTCTATTTCTCTATTTCTGTATCTCTCTCCCTCTTCCTATCTGTGTGAAGCCTCTGGTGTATTGGTATTCTAGTTTTAGGAGTTCAGTGGCAGCACTCTGTCTGTTCCAGCTCCATCTCAGCTCCAGGATATCACAATACATAGATACAGGCGTTTTGGCATCTTGTAGCAATTGGGGGAAAAAGTCAGATAGTGATCCCAACCCAGCCCTTGTTCTCTCTCTCATTTGATCTCTTCCTGTTTGTCTCTGATTTTATACTGTGTTTTTATCTCAGTTGAGATGCCCACTTTCAGAAGCTAAGCATTTGAGTGGCGATATGGTTGGTAATCATTCTTAATGCGCTTCCAAGTCCACTTCATGTTTATGATGAACTAATAAACTTCAAATTGCATTATTAATTATTTGAATTGTGTCATCATATAAAGGGGAAGTTACTTGTTTGTTGAAAATAAGTGGACCCATTGACATACAATTAGAAACAATGTATTTGATTACATAAAGTATTATACGATTTTACAGGACAATTTCATATTTGGACTACAATAACCACAATTCCCCACTACCGGAATTCCTGATTTACTTACTTCCGGTCAGGAAGATGGCCGTACACAACAAATAGTTAGCGGAAATATTAACTATATTTAATTAGTTTTCTTCGTTTTATAGACGTATAACCGAGGTATTTGCTGGAAAACACGTAAGTTGGCGTTTTAAATCTAGCTATGTTTATGCATTATCTCACGTATGGTTTAGTTTCGATGCTGAGATTGCTAACGTTAGCTAGCCAGCCAGCCGCCTGAGCCGGTGTCTTGATTGTCTTCATTTACAGTGCTAGTTACAGTAGTTAGCTAGCTGGTTTGCTAGCTATGGATTCATCTTGATAACATCCTCTGTATATATTCAATATGCAACCTCTCGCGCTGTTTTTGAGATTTGGCTCACATTTTGCCCTGTCCGGAAACGGTTGTACAGTAAAAAGGGAACTGCTATTTGATTCACAGTTGCTGTCGAGAGGCTGGTTGCTTCGTCACTGATTGCCTACACCTGGCATCTTTTGGATTTCGGGTGGGGTTAATTTGGCCAATAGACAGCCGATAGTATTTCTGAGGAAGGGGTGTGGATTTGTCTGACTAGGGATCCGCCCTGGTTCCGCCACTCGCACTAGGGCTACACCTCTCCCCCCAGCAGTAGCAGGCCGGCCAATGCATCACACAGATGGGATGTCTAAACGGGTTCCTTGGGACGTCCCAACTCTGACGTCACCCCATTGAAGTTGACATTTAAAACTGTTAGGGTAGGGACATCTCAAGGAGCCCGGAGAGCACTAACCCACACCGATGCATCACACATATCATTAATTATGTCCATATTTTAAGCTTATCTGTTTCCATCAAATAACCTTTAAAATAAATGAATATCTAAAATATGTGATATGATTATATATCTCCGCAGCAACCAGGATCCATGGAAACGCCACAGCCCGGCCCAGCAGACGGAGAGGAGCGATCGGTGGAGCTGCGGCCCAGAACACGCTCCAACCCGGAGGGTGCAGAGGACCGGCGCAGCAGCACTGGTAGCCTAGGCAACAGCAACCCCAGCACCCAGCAGCCCGCAGTGGGCAGCCGAGTGGAGGGGGAGGGGGAGGCCTCAACCAGCGACAGTCCTCCTAGCTCCATCACCACCACAGTCTCTGCCACCACAGCCCAGGCTGTGGCCCCTATAGTGGCTGCTACAGTCAATGCCATAGTAGGCCTGGCCACCCCCACGCCAGTAGCCAAGGACAGGCCTAAACCCACCCAGGCTCCTCCCCCTCTGGCGCCCCCCATCCCTCCCACGGCAGAGTTCCAGCTACGAGCCCCCCGCGTCAACTGTCCAGAGAAAGTGGTGCGTGGTCCTGTACTGTTGATGACTAGAAACTGAATGAGATCAAAGGGATGTCATTGTGAGAGATATTGGGCTAATGCAGTTCACTCCCTGTGATTTAGGCTAGATGAAAAGACTTGCAGAGTGATTGGTTCAGACCAGGTTGTTATAAGATTGTAATCCTATTTTTTTTTATTATGACAGATAATCTGTTTGGATCTCTCTGAAGAGATGTCATCGCAAAAGCTGGAGTCCTTCAATGGGTAAGCTCTACTTCTGGTATATCTCTTATCTGCTTGACGACAGGTGAAGTGACCACTCTCTAACGAGGACCAAAGATCTGAATCTTTTCCTCGCTCCCTTCAGATCCAAGACCAACGCTCTCAATATTTCCCAGAAAATGATTGAGATGTTTGTGAGAACGAAGCACAAGATTGACAAGCGCCATGAGTTTGCTCTGGTGGTTGTTAATGATGATGCCTTGTGGGTGAGTGTTGTTGGCCCATTCACTTTTAAGTACATTTATTTTTCCTGATGGCCACAACCAAACAGTTATTCTTACGCGGTTATCACACAGTACTGTATTCTCAATTTGAGTTGAATTCTATTCCTTCCTTTCCGTATGTGTGTGTGTGTCGCTCTCTCTTAGCTGTCAGGTTTCACTTCTGACCCCAGGGAGCTGTGCAGCTGTCTCTATGACCTGGACACCAATGTGTGTGAGACCTTCAGTATCCTTCCTGTCACTACAACAACAACACATTCAGCCTGTAGTGTAGTCTAGCGTGGTATTGTGAATGATTGAAACTGTTGGAACATCCTGGAAGTTCTCTCCTTAATATCCTTCACCAGATCTAGAGGATCTTCTTAGTGTTATGTAAGTTCCATCTCTTCCTCCTTTAGTCACTTCTCTACTTTTCCCTTCTGCTGTGGTTCTAACGGTTGTCCTGTATCCTCTGCTGTCCCTGTAGCCGTCAGAAGATAGAGCTTCCTCTGATGGACAACATCCAGACCATCCCCCCTCCGTTTGTAGTCAGGACTCTCCTCATCTACAGTAGACACGCTGGACAGCTGCAGTTCAGCCCCTCAGACGCTGTCAATGTAAGGGACCATACTGCACCACCACTGTATCAACCTACAACTGTCTACTGCTAACTGTACTACTGGATCAATGACCTTATCAGCCATCTACTGCTCTGACTCTCCACTGAATACTGTTGTGTACAGCTGTGGCGGGTATTACGTGTCTATATCTGTGGTGAGACCTAGCTCTGCTCTCAGTGTTTGTGGTATTATACCAGCGCTGTCTATTTGAACAGAGACACTAACTGTCCTTCTCTCATCCTGTAGAACATGCTGCAGTCTCCCTACTTCTTCTTTGATGTGGTTTACCTTCACAACGGGGCTGAGGAGCAGGGGAATGAGGCCAGCTGGAGGGTGAGTGGACGAGGAGAGGGAGGGATTAAAGGAGAACAACGGCACAGACATTCATCCAAGCTCTGAAATGTTACTATGTGAGAAAGTGATGCAGCTGAAAAAGAAGATTCCATCTTACGCAAGATAGTGGCACCCTACAGCTCATATACACTACATGACCACAAGTATGTGGGCACCTGCTCGTCGAACATCTCATTCCAAAATCATGGGCATTATTATGGAGTTGGTCCCCCCTTTGCTGCTATAACAGCCTCCACTCTTCTGGGACGGCTTTCCACTAGATGTTGGAACATTGCTGCAGGGACTTGGAGTGATTAGGCCTGGCTCGCAGTCAGCGTTCCAATTAATCCCCAAGGTGTTCGATGGGTTTGAGGTCAGGGCTCTGTGCAGGTCAGTCAAGTTCTTCCACACCGATCTCGACAAACCATTTCTGTATGGACCTCGCTTTGTGCGCGGGGGCATTGTCACGTTGAAATAGGAAAGGGCCTTCCCCAAACTGTTGCCACAAAGTTGGAAGCACAGAATTGTCTAGAATGTAATTGTATGCTGTAGAGTTAAGATTTCCCTTCACTAGAACTAAGGGGCCTAGCCCGACCATTATTCCTCCTCCACCAAACTTTACAGTTGGCACTATGCATTGGGGCAGGTAGCGTTCTCCTGGCATCCACCAAACCCAGATTTGTCTGTTGAAGCGTGATTCATCACTCCAGAGAACGCGTTTCCACTGCTCCAGAGTCCAATGGTTGCGAGCTTTACACCACTCCAGCCGACACGTGGCATTGCGCATGGTGATCTTAGCCTTGTGTGCGGCTGCTCGGCCATGGAAACTCATTAAGCTCCCGACGAACTGTTCTTGTGCTGACGTTGCTTCCAGTGGCAGTTTGGAACTCGGTAGTGAGTGTTGCAACCGAGGACAGACGATTTTTCAGCACTCGTTGGTCCCGTTCTGTGAGCTTGTGTGGCCTACCACTTTGCGGCTGAGCCGTTGTTGCTCCTAGATGTTTCCACTTCACAATGACAGCACTTGAGTTGACCGGGACAGCTCTAGCAGGGCAGAAATTTGACGAACTGACTTGTTGGAAAGGTGGCATCCTATGACAGTGCCACGTTGAAAGTCACTGAGCTCCTCAGTAAGGCCATTCTACTGCCAATGTTGGTCATTGGAGATTGCAAGGCTGTGTGTTCGATTTTATACACCTGTCACCAACGGGTGTGGCTGAAATAGTCGAATCCACAAATGTGTACTTCCTGTTCTATCACTGAAACCTGAAAAACTGTTCCACTTAGAGATATCCTTATATCCTTTCACTTAAACTGTCATTTCTTACATGAGTGTGTTCTCTCTGTTCTCTCTGCAGGACATCTACACATCATTCTGTAACCTGGACTCTAAAGGCACCTGTTACCGCTTTGAGGTATCTCTGTGTGGGCCGGCCATCGAGCTCCACAACTGCATGGCCAAGCTGCTGTCCCACCCCCTCCAGAGACCCTTCCAGAGCCATGCCTCCTACAGCCTGCTAGAGGGAGATGACCCCCAGGATGTAGAGGCCACCGTCTAACTGGAGGTGCCTGGTAGAGCGACAGACCCCAGGGGGAGGCCAGTGTTTAACATGGGGGTCTCCAAAGTACCCTGGTCCTGGAGAGTTACAGGGTCTGCAGGCTTTTGTTCATTTGACACTGAATCAAGAGGTGTGTTAGTGCAGGGCTGGAGCAAAAGCCTGTTGAATCAGGTGTGTTAGTGCCCGGCGCCGGACTAAACGGCTGCACACACTGTAGCTCTCCAGGACCAGGGTTGGAGAACACTGCTCTAACTGGACAAGGAGATGGGTTGCTAGGAGATGACAATGGGGACATTAGGAAGCATGTGTGTATGTATTCCATTTTGTTTTAAACCTGATCTGGGGACAGTGTTTTCCCTACAAGTCTTAAAGAGTGAAATCCATGGCAGTACTTCTAGGCCTACACAATAGATGTGACCCATTTCCATGGCTGGCTTGTGGAAAACGTACATTGAAATGACTAAATATAGCTATATACACTATCAGGAGCAAGGTTGTTGTAATGGGTTGTCTGGGTTTGGGAAGGGTTGTAAACTATGATTCATTTTCTTTTTCTTTACATCCGTACACCCTCTGGTGGGTAAGTTTGCCTTATCAGATCAGCTGTTTATATTCCCACTGATGTTGCCTGTTGTTTTGTCAATTGTGTTTTCGTTGATCTGTTTCTGATGATTAAAAGATAAACGTTAGGTTTAGTCTACATCCATTATGTGACGCGTTCCAGACCCGGTATGTCTTTTCACCACTAGGTGGTAGTATATGTCCTTGGTCAAGCAATGGTTGACAACTCCTGTCCTCGAGGGGCCACACAGTCTCTTTTTAATGTTTCACTGGTAATATACTGCTTTGTTGGGGTATCTGTTGAGATTAGAGACCAATGTATAATTTGGTCTGACATATTGAGACATGGAATCCGGGACTAAAACTAACTTTTTTTGTATACCAGCCACGGGCAGGTAGATTTAAATAAAATCAGTTTTTAGATTTAAAAAAACCTAGTTTTTAAAAAATCTACCTGCCACTCAGATTTATTTATCAGCCAAAATATTTGTTTACACCATAATTACACCAAAAAACGGAAGAGCACGCCTAGCAATGTTTCTAAAACAAGAAATGTATTACTAGTAAGACGTAATGTGGTATACTGCTCGATTTAATTTAATATTCTGTGATCTGAGTCTTTTAACCAAAATATCACAGACAACATTTTTCAGCTGACACTTTAACCAGCAGCATACCACCCTGCATCCCACTGCTGCCTTGCCTCTGAAGCTAAGCAGGGTTGGTCCCTGGATGGGAGACCAGATGCTGCTGGAAGTGGTGATGGAGGGCCAATAGGAGACACTCTTTCTTTCCTCTGGTCTAAAAAATGAATATCCCAATGCCCCAGGGCAGTGATTTGGGACATTGCCCTGTGTAAGGGTGCCGTCTTTCAGATGAGACGTTAAACAGGTGTCCTGACTGTCTGTGGTCACTAAAGATCCCGTTGCACGTATCGCAAGAGTAGGGGATGTTAACCGCGGTGTCCTGGCTAAATTCCCAAATCTGGCCCTCTTACCACCATGGCCACCTGATCATCCCCAGCTTCCAATTGGCTCAGTCATCCCCTGTAGTTATTCCCCAGGTTGTTGCTGTACATGAGAATGTGTTGTCAGTCAACTTACCTGGTTAAATACAAAATGTAGGTTACCTTGGTAATGGGGCCACTGGAGTCGTCCAGTGAGTCTCACTAGTAGAGATCTCTTTTTGCTATTAGTGGAAGCAAACTCAAACATTGAAAAGCAACCTAGCTTGTAAAAAAACAATGTAAATAGCCAAGAAACACGAGAACAAAGTCTCACTTTGAGTAAATTAGGCCAGCTTTTATACACATCGCTTCTAAAAACAAATCTTTCAGCACTTCTCTCACAGTGCTCACAGCAGCCCCCCAGAAACAGAAATTCTCTTCAATCATCTTGAAAAAACGTACACTGGAAATCAACCAATGTTGAAAGTGCGTGGGCGACAGAGAGAAACACAACTGTGCAGTTTGAGGCCATTTGGCAGAGAGATGCGGGCGCTGGAGATGGGGGTGTGAGCAGGTGGGTCTGGGCAGGTGTGATGTTGTGGATGATGGTGTGCGTCTGTATGTTGTAATTTGTATGTGTATGTTTTATAAAGTAAAAAAAAATATTTTAAAAATAGTACAAACAAATATTACGAAACAGAAATTCCAGTAACTTCTGATTAATTATAGAAAATGACAATTTGTATTAAATGCCAGATATCATGCTGAACCACCAAAATGCCAAATTCCGGATCACATTCCTTCTCCAAAGGAATGAACAATGTGATCCACACATGCAGATGCTATTTCCTGTGCCCCAGGCAGCACACAGACACAGGATCAGCTACGATAGAGGAGTCAACATTACAACAATGGGGAACTGTCCTCCTCTCAGGGATCACAGAATAACAACTATTCCCCACAGTGCTGCACGGGCCACGGCCACAGTTGTTTGTGGTGACGAGGTCTGACTGTGAGAAGCCTGGGCTGGTGTCTAGGAGGGGTGAGACAGGAAGAATACAGAGCCTGGGCTGGTGTCTGGGAGGGGTGAGACAGGAAGAATACAGGGGCTGGTGTCTGGGAGGGGTGAGACAGGAAGAATACAGAGCCTGGGCTGGTGTCTGGGAGGGGTGAGACAGGAAGAATACAGAGCCTGGCCTGGTGTCTGGGAGGGGTGAGACAGGAAGAATACAGAGCCTGGGTTGGTGTCTGGGAGGGGTGAGACAGGAAGAATACAGAGCCTGGCCTGGTGTCTGGGAGGGTTGAGACAGGAAGAATACAGAGCCTGGGTTGGTGTCTGGGAGGGGTGAGACAGGAAGAATACAGAGCCTGGGCTGGTGTCTGGGAGGGGTTAGACAGGAAGAATACAGAGCCTGTGCTGGTGTCTAGGAGGGGTGAGACAGGAAGAATACAGAGCCTGGGCTGGTGTCTGGGAGGGGTGAGACAGGAAGAATACAGAGCCTGTGCTGGTGTCTAGGAGGGGTGAGACAGGAAGAATACAGAGCCTGTGCTGGTGTCTAGGAGGGGTGAGACAGGAAGAATACAGAGCCTGGGCTGGTGTCTGGGAGGGGTGAGACAGGAAGAATACAGAGCCTGGGCTGGTGTCTGGGAGGGGTTAGACAGGAAGAATACAGAGCCTGGGCTGGTGTCTGGGAGGGGTTAGACAGGAAGAATACAGAGCCTGGGCTGGTGTCTGGGAGGGGTGAGACAGGAAGAATACAGGGGCTGGTGTCTGGGAGGGGTGAGACAGGAAGAATACAGAGCCTGTGCTGGTGTCTGGGAGGGGTGAGACAGGAAGAATACAGAGCCTGGGCTGGTGTCTGGGAGGGGTGAGACAGGAAGAATACAGAGCCTGGGCTGGTGTCTGGGAGGGGTGAGACAGGAAGAATACAGAGCCTGGGCTGGTGTCTGGGAGGGGTTAGACAGGAAGAATACAGAGCCTGGGCTGGTGTCTGGGAGGGGTGAGACAGGAAGAATACAGAGCCTGTGCTGGTGTCTGGGAGGGGTGAGACAGGAAGAATACAGAGCCTGGGCTGGTGTCTGGGAGGGGTGAGACAGGAAGAATACAGAGCCTGGGCTGGTGTCTAGGAGGGGTGAGACAGGAAGAATACAGAGCCTGTGCTGGTGTCTGGGAGGGGTGAGACAGGAAGAATACAGAGCCTGGGCTGGTGTCTGGGAGGGGTGAGACAGGAAGAATACAGAGCCTGGGCTGGTGTCTGGGAGGGGTGAGACAGGAAGAATACAGAGCCTGGGCTGGTGTCTAGGAGGGGTGAGACAAGAAGAATACAGAGCCTGTGCTGGTGTCTGGGACACAACGTATCTCCCAAGATGATATCTCAACCTCCTTTTGTTATCATTATTTTTTGTAATACTTTTTATTTTCACATTAAATGACTGATATCTCAGCTCCTGTTGGAGTTGATCTTAGAATAATATGGGTTCACGTTATAAAACAGTAAGATCGACTTGCCCACTAACATACCAAGATAGATGGATCAGTCGTTCAGTCATGACCCATCTGTAAATAACTCATGACATTACTGTATGGATTTGCTATGTCTATGTACATTGTTGTTTTACGTCAATGTATTTGATATGTTATTCTGTGACGATAGTCTCTGACAGCAGGGCTGAGCAGTGCTAACAATGTGAAAGTGATGTCAGCCCAGACGTCTCTGCTGACCACAGGGCAGGGTGAAGTTATGATAACCTCTGGAGCGGTGCGCGGGCTGAGCCGGGCTGCCCAGGGGCCAGGGGAGGGCCAGGAAGGAGTCACAGCGTAGGAAGTGTGCCTCAGCGTTTATAAACATGGCCCTCAGGTTCACCCTTTACATCCATAAAGGACAGCTCCAGTGGTATTCAGTGGTAGTGGTATAGACAGTTTACTGAGAAAGAGTATTTGACTCTGGTTAGTTTTCAACTTTAGTAACTTTTATGTTTAGTAACCTTAGAGTTAACTCATTTTGAGGCTTCAGCACTTTTTGAGAGAGCGCCAAGAGAGCTCTTTCCCCTGAGAAACCAACGAGACCTCCATTTACTTTTCAATACCCTCGTCTTGACCACACCAACATCCAGCAAAGATGTACAGCAGCAACAGCTACTCGCAGGCCAAGTTTGGCCTGGAGGCCAAGGATGCCCACAAGCCAAAGGGAAAGAGCTGCGGCTACTACATGAGGCTCGTCTTCTTCTTCTCCTCTCTGATCCAGTCCCTCATCATCGTCAGCCTGGTGCTCTTCCTGGTCTACGGCCAGCCAGAGAAGTCTGCTGAAGAGAGGAGGGTGGAGGAGCTGGAGCAGAGTTTGAACAGGATCAGCGAGAACAACATTAACCTGAGGAAGGATAAAGCTGACCTGGGAGCTGCGCTGGGGGCCAGGACGGCTGAGAAGACTGCCCTGGAGGGAGAGGTGGCCGCACTGAAGAAAGCAGCTAATGCCTCAGGGGAGCAGATCAAAGCCCTCATACTGAAAGCGGTGAGGAGATGGGACTGTAACATTATGATGCAATATGAATTGATACTGGCTAATTTTTTGTTATTCTTTTAAAAAATATTCATTTAGATATTGTGAGCTGACGTACATTACTAGAAGCATATAGTGTGCAGGAATTATTTTGGCATTAGATCTGAGAAATTATGAATATACAGAGAAAATTATACATTTATGAATTATTTGTTAAACTGGTTCTGCTGCAAATTTTTTATCAGGTCTCTCTTGTAAAATGATTAATGTTTTTATCTCAGTGGTAAGCACTTACATGACTATAATGCAAGGATATCTGCACACTAACTTTGCTTCCAAAAAGTGACGGTTTATTTCAATTAGAGGAGCATAGCTAATATTTATGAAGACAAAACCTGACACTTTCTTTAATCTGTTATTTCCTCCACAGAGCCATTGTGAAACAGAAAGGAAGAAATTAGAGATGTTCCGTGGTACCCCTGTCCGGTGTCCCACCATCCCCACAACTCCTAACAGTACGTTACTATTTGCCCTTTGTCACTCAGGGTTAGGTGTAGCATTCCATTCTAATACTGTGATGGAGACCTGCCACAGTGACACAGTACATTGACCCAACAGTTCAATGTAATAACAACAAGTAACAACAATTTCTGATGTAATATATTTTCTCCTCAGCTGAGGTAAAAACCCTCCAGTTTCTGAACTCCCAGCAGGCAGCGATGATCAAACTGATCGAAGCCAACTTCACCCAGACCAGCCAGTATATCCGCATGGAGAGGGACAATGCCATCAAGGACCGCGATGCCCACAACCTTGAGACCATCTCTTTGCGGAGGGAGAACACCAACCTGAAGGAACAGCTGAACCTCTACACCCAGAAGTGTAAAGAGGACTTTGCCAAGTCTCTGGAGGGGATCCAGACGGTGACCAGTAACTTCCTGGTGCGCATCGACAACCTGTTCCCCCACTCCATGACCTTTCACCTGACCTGTGAGAAGCAGACAGAGCAAATGGAGAACATCAGGGCCAGATGCTCCAACCTGTCTAAAGAGGTTGAGAACAAGTTCCAGACATACCTGGACAACGTGGGGAACAAGGTATGTGGAGTACACCAGACCTGGGTCAAATATATATGTCACATACTTTGTAAAGTATTGGAGGTGTGTTAAATTTAGCTTGGAGTTTACAGGTTAGCCAGTGTCCCAGTCTGTTTCTGCTTTACCCAACCTCTTGGCGTAACGGTTAAGGTGTTGGTTGACAGTCGCTGGACCCGGGTTCAAGTCCCGGTTGGGGATACCCCCCGAATTCGCTACAATAAGTTATCCTCTTCATCCAGGTGGCAAACATACAGGCCCAGTCCAGTCGCCTGGAGGTCCAGAACAGCCAACTGACCCTTGACCTCCAGCAGTGTCGTCACAACCGCAGCGTGACGGCGGCGGAGGGCAGCAGGCTGCTGCTGGAGACCCGGGAGAACCACGACAGGCAGGTGGAGACCCTGCTGAAGGAGCAGAACCGACTGAGGGAGGAGAAGAGCTTGCAGGGAGAGAGACTGGCTCTGAGGGAGGCTGAAGTCAACACACTCAAAGGGAATGTCCAGTCACTCACCGCCAACTGTAACGCTAAGGTAAGAGAGCAAGGGAATAATAATTGTGCACATTATCATAACTTTAGATAGCAAGCAGATCCAACCAAAGAAGCTTGTTATCCGTGGGACCCTATGGTATGAGTGAACTACATTACCAGCACACTACAACCCTACATTAGCAGTTGATCAATGTAACCCAAGGAAACACTGTGTCCCTACCATCCTCTGGAATGTGATTTGTGGCCATCGATAATGTTGTCCTGGTGCATAGCTAAGGAGAAAGACTGTCAGCATAATAGTGGTGTTGGGGGGGCACAGGAAGAGACAGACAGACTAGATAAAGGAAGGGACAGGCGGACAATAACAACCACACGCCAGGAGGAGGAAGCACAGTTTGACAAATGGTTTGTTGGTAGCTACAGGCTACGGGGGTCTCATACCGATTAAGAACTTCACTGTTTCAAGTGTGTGTCAGTGCGCTTTTTGAATTTTGCTATGTCACAAGTAATGTGACGAGTGCATAAAGCATTGGGGATCAGGAGGATCTGCAGTGTAAATTTGTTGGCTGGTAAAACTCATAAAGCGTTGGGGATCAGGAGGATCTGCAGTGTAAATTTGTTGACTGGTAAAACTCATAAAGCGTTGGGGATCAGGAGGATCTGCAGTGTAAATTTGTTGACTGGTAAAACTCATAAAGCGTTGGGGATCAGGAGGATCTGCAGTGTAAATTTGTTGACTGGTAAAACTCATAAAGCGTTGGGGATCAGGAGGATCTGCAGTGTAAATTTGTTGGCTGGTAAAACTCATAAAGCGTTGGGGATCAGGAGGATCTGCAGTGTAAATTTGTTGACTGGTAAAACTCATAAAGCGTTGGGGATCAGGAGGATCTGCAGTGTAAATTTGTTGACTGGTAAAACTCAAAGCGTTGGGGATCAGGAGGATCTGCAGTGTAAATCTTTTGGCTGGTAAAACTCATAAAGCGTTGGGGATCAGGAGGATCTGCAGTGTACATTTGTTGACTGGTAAAACTCATAAAGCGTTGGGGATCAGGAGGATCTGCAGTGTAAATTTGTTGACTGGTAAAACTCATAAAGCGTTGGGGATCAGGAGGATCTGCAGTGTAAATTTGTTGACTGGTAAAACTCATAAAGCGTTGGGGATCAGGAGGATCTGCAGTGTAAATTTGTTGGCTGGTAAAACTCAATCCGTTTGTGATGTTTTGTCTGTAATGCAGCTCGCCGGCCCAAAGCCTGCTGGACTGATGTCATCCTTGAAGGGAGGACCATCTATTGGCGCGCCAGTGATCAGTAAACCCCCCATGGTACAGACACACGACTGACTCTCATAGTCACTGGTGTTACACTCACTGTCAACTGCAGAAATAAAGCTTGAATAAATAAAAATAACTCCATTACACGATCAAAAGATCAGTTTGAGATGACATTGATAAACTGAAAGTGTTGATCTCCTAATGCTAGATGTTGTAATGATAAACCCAGTAAAAAAAAATCATCAGACACCACATCGTAATCATTTTACTGATGCGGCTATGTTTGTTCCTTCAGGTGAGGTGAGGAAGATGGCCTACCTGGGCCATGACAGAGTGAGAAAATGAAGGGACTTACTGATATGGTCCCTGGAGGATTGGGTGTGGTGCCTTTCAATGATCAACGTGTGCTCTTAGACTTTAGAATATCCATGTGTAAATACTACAGACACTATATGTTCTATCTACTGTCCTACATGATGTATACTGAACAAAAATATAAATGCAACATGTGATGTGTTGGTGCCATTTTTCATGAGCTGAAATAAAAGATCTCCGAAATTTTCCATACGCACCAAAACTTTTTTCTCTCAAATGTTGTGCACAAATTTGTTTACATCCCTGTTAGTGAGCATTTCTCCTTTGCCAAGATAATCCATAGACCTGACAGGTGTGGCATATCAAGAAACTGATTAAACAACATGATAATTACACAGGTGTACCTTGTGCTGCGGACAATAAAAGGCCACTCTAAAATGTGCAGTTTTGTCACACAACACAATCCCACAGATGTCTCAAGTTTTGAGGGAGTGTGCAATTGGCATGCTGACTGCAGGAATGTCCACCAGAGTTGTTGCCAGAGAATTGAATGTTCATTTCTCTACCTTAGAGAATTTGGCAGTACATCCAACCGGCCTCACAACCGCAGACCACGTGTAACCATGCCAGCCCAGGACCTCCACATCCGGCTTCTTCACGGGATCGTCTGAGGCAGGGGGAGGGGGACTGCTGAGGAGTTTTCTGTCTGTAAAAAGCCCTTTGTGGGGAAAAACTCATTCTGGTTGGCTGAGCCTGGCTCCCCAGTGGGTGGGCCTATGCCCTCCCAGGCCCAACCATGGCTGCGCCCTTGCCCAATCGTGAAATCTATAGATTAGGGCCTAATGAATATATTTAAATTGACTGATTTCCTTCTATGAAGTGTAACTCAGTAAAATCTTTGAAATTGTTGTGTTTTTGTTCAGTCTAAAAACTGTATCTACAAATGTACACTGAGAGTACAAAACATTAAGGACACCTTTTCTTTCCATGACAGACTGACCAGGTGAATCCATGTGAAAGCTATGATTCCTTATTGATGTCACTTGTTAAATCCACTTCAATCCGTGTAGATGAAGGGGAGGAGACAGGTTACCTTCAACTCAATATTAGGACGGTGTCCTTAATGTTTTGTACACTCAGTACATATGCCTGTTAAAATTTCATTCATTTAATAATTAATTTAATACGGTTGACTTTATCCTTGTAATTCCACTTGCATTTGATTGCTGAGTTTAGGCTGGGAATTCACTGTCTACTGAAATTCACTCTACTGTGAAAAGCATTTTGTGTTCTCCTTCAACTTTATTCTCAGGTTAAAGAAAAATAAATGTATACAAATAAAGTTAATCCTAAAACGCAATTCAATGTTTATTAAATGTTTATTAAAGTGTGTTGATTTTAGATATTAACATCTTCCTTTGCTAATCGTTTTTTCTAATTTATGATATCAAATAAATCTACTAAAGTCTGTTGGATTTT
Organism: Coregonus lavaretus; assembly: GCF_964263955.1. NCBI lineage: Eukaryota > Metazoa > Chordata > Actinopteri > Salmoniformes > Salmonidae > Coregonus > Coregonus lavaretus. Next base: position 61,114,280 of record NC_139993.1, on the reverse strand, counting down.
AGAAAATAAAAGTTTGAATTTGCAGTTCTTCAAAAATGTTCTTCCTCTTTGAATGTGAGCGATCTTTGTTATAAAAGTGTAATACCCACCACCAGTTTAAGAACCGCAGCAATTTCCACTAACGTTGTGTCCTTTGTGAAAGACATATTATTATGATTTTTAAAAAATTTGCAATTTTATTTATTGAGTTTTTCAAAGAATAGTGGAAGAATTTGAGAGAAAATAATGCCTATAGCATTGCTATTCAATATGAAGTCTGTTAATAGCTCCACGTGGGGAAACTGTTAACACTGCCACACCTAGTATGACAGAGGTGAAATCCCATGATGGCTATGTCCAAACTCACATTTATAAATATATCCATAATTTATATATATATCCATACATCATTTATATACATCCTGGTCTGGGGTGTCTATATATCCATACATAAATACATCCTCACTGTATGTTTCTGAATAATACAAGTTCTAAATATGTTTTATGAGTAGTGCAATAAGACCCTTATGGCAACATTAGTTCTAAGTGGTTTTAATGGCTTTCTCCATTCTGATGGTTTTATACTCAACCAGACTAGGACAAAGCTGACAGTGAACTAGTCCAATTTGTATAACTTTTCATTTATTTATCACTGTATGAAAACATACCGGTATGTAGAGCTATACCGTAAAATATGATATATTGCTCAGCCCTGTTTCACACCCAACTTTTTCCACCCAAATTCCAAACAGAATTTGGTTTGAGGTGACCTTTAGAAGGTCGTGGTCATGTGAATCTATAGACTAATAACATACAGCGAGTCTTGGAGGAGAATAACAGTTCAACTGAAGGTGCTTGTTTACGATGATACATCTTGGTTGGACTGAGTGGTACTGACTGATGGTAGCCTTTTTCTGCCTGCGTCTGTTCATCATGGATGACAGAACTACAGGTGAAGGAGCCTCTACTGTTCTCAGGAAATCCTTTGTTTAAGGACTGTTTTTTTAGCCTTGTGTGGTCGGTTAAACACACACACACACTGTCTTACCCTGAGTCAAACAGGGGGAGTGGGCACACAGAGCAGCTCTGTGAATGTGAACCCCAATGCCCCCAATTACGCTCTGTCGCACACAGACGTAAAAACACCTCCGTCAGAGGAAACACAATTACCACACAGGTTAAACTACACTCATCACTCAACCATGACATGTCCATTGGACAGCCGCTCATATGTCTTTTGGTGTTTTGTCTTGTAATGTAGGTTATGTTGAAATTGTTCATTTAATAGATAAACGAGAATAGCAAATATGTTCTTGTTTTCTTTTGATCACTTTGTTGTCAAAGCACATGTTTTCCTGATAAACACCAAGCAGAATTCCAGGTGTTCTTCACCTAGGTAAAATTAGTTTTATATTGGATATTCGGTTTTCTCTCATCAATAGCTATTGACACACAAACACACAAAAATGTATAATAAAACCCATAATATTTCAGATTTCAAGCTTCAATAGCTTCCACTGCTTTTCTTTTAAATGTAAAAAATAAATAAAAATGTTTTCTTTAGCGTTCAATCTTCAATAGCTTTTACACAAAGCATGCATGCCATGACTATGAAAATATTCAGAATCAGGGTAGGATGGACAAAAATCCATGGCTTGAAAAAATATATATTTTTCATAGTCATGGCATGCTTTGTGTAAGAGCTATTGAAGATTGAAACCCCCCCCCCCCATAAAAATAAATAAATCAAAATGTCAACAAAAAAGAAGACATGGATTGAAGTCCATCCACCCCCTATTCAGAATATATCATTTACATAGTCATGGCACGCTTTGTGTTAGAACTATTGAAGAATGAAAGCAAAAAACTAAACTAATCTATATTTCAACCAGAAAAAGCTGTGGATTTTTGTCTATCCTCCCCCCATTCAGAATATATTATTTTCATAGTCATGGAAGGCTTTGTGTAAGAGTTATTGAAGATTGAAATTTGAAATCTTATTATAAAAATTAAAAAAAGTGCATTTTTCTTTATCCACCCGATTCAGAATATACCATCTTCATAGCCATGGCATGCTTGGTACAATAGCTATTGATGACAGAAAACCGAATAGCCATTGACTATCCAATATAAAACTAATTTTACCTGGGTGTGTTCTTCCAGTTCTAACCAACTTATTAAAAATTGATTGCAATACTAACTGGTCATTTCTAATTTCTTATCAAACACTTATCAGGAACATTGTTTCTCAGAGGATCAGAGAATTCCAGGTACCAACAATCCCGTTTCCAAGGAAATGCAGGCAGCCCTTTCCAGGATTTTCAAGGTTAATGATAATAACATACCAACAGGTCCATTATCAAAATGTCGGCTCATTGCCACCCATACATGTAGACTTCCTTAATTCCAATAACTTATATTTTGTTATGTTACTTACTGTTCTCCATTGTGCTCTATTGATTCAGCTGGGCCCAACAAATCCCCTGACTGCTGGAGAAAACATCAAACAAAGAGGCACTTCAATATAGAGGTCTGCTCGGGACTGGTTTATTCATCCCACTTACCGCCCGCCCCCACCTGCTACCTCAATAACTGGACCTGAACCCAACCGCAGTCCCGCAATGTTATTTTAGGCGTATGTGACGGCCATGGTCCAGCTATTTTGTGCCCTATAGGCAATATCAAAATGCTCAAAAATAACCTAAGAAATAGGTTAAATTACCAGAGATTCTCACGGGGCCCATTATATTAGGCCATCTGTATTACTGGGTATATCAGCTAATAGGCTAGATGTAGTTTGTAGAGAGATGAGTTGGAGAGACTTGCACTTTCTCTTGAGCAACGTTTTATAGCCTACCATTTAGGAGTGGGACAATTTTCAGACAGAGACAAATATAAATATTTCTAGGCAATGTAGTAAACTATAGCCTAATCATATTTAGGAAGTACATTTCCTTGGAAAGATTACTGCCCTGTGCTTTTCCCCCCAGCATAGGAAGCCTACTCTATTTCATTGAGACCACACATACACTGTGTACAAAACATTAAGGACACCTTCCTAATATTGAGTTGCACCCCCTCAGAACAGCCTCAATTCGTCAGGGCATGGACTCTACAAGGTGTCGAAAGTGTTCCACTGGAATGCTGGCCCATGTTGACGCCAATGCTTCCCACAGTTGTGTCCAGTTGGCTGGATGTCCTTTGGGTGGTGGACCATACTTGATACACACGGGAAACTGTTGAGCATGAAAAACCCAGCAGTGTTGCAGTTCTTGACACAAACCGGTGTGCCTGGCACCTACTACCATATCCTGTTCAAAGGCACTTAATATTTTGTCTTGCCCATTCAGCCTCTGAATGGCACACATACACAATCCATGTCTCAATTGTCTCAAGGCTTAAAAATCCTTCTTGAACCTGTCTCCTCCCCTTCATCTACACTGATTGAAGTGGATTTAACAAGTAAAATCAATAAGGGATCATAGCTTTCACCTGGTCAGTATATGTCATGGAAAGAGCAGGTGTTCCTAATGTTTTGTCCACTCAGTGAATACTAGACACACTTGATCTCACACGCCCAACTAAGAGGGGAGAGGAAGGCTACTGAACGTGAAGCAGTGAATTCTGAGTGTGTGAATAATGTGACAAAGATGTGTTTTTAATACAACAGGTAGGACTAACGCATACAAAGCAGAAAGAGGACTGTTTCCAAATAATCTGCGACAACAAAAATACTTTCATCCCAAAGTTGTCTGATCTGACCGTCTGCTCGCAACCGCAGCATGAAAAATGGCAACCGCGCCACAATGATCTCTGTCGGGACCCGCAGCCCTCTACTTAAATCCAAAACCCACAGTAAACTCTGCAATTGATTTGTGTGACTGCTGGGTCAACAACAGTTCTAGCTCCTACTTTTAGACAGTGTTCCTCTGGCATCCATTAATCAGTCTTGAGATGAAAGGATGTCAGCAGAGCAACAGAGTGGAGAAAAGGAGGGGGTGGAGGGAGGGAGGGAGGGGGGAGGGGGGGGGGGGGAGGGAGGGCGGGAGAGAGGGAGGGAGGGAGGGCGGGAGAGAGGGGGGGGAGGGCGGGAGAGAGGGGGGGGGGGGGAAGCTGTAGGCTGTGACACACTTACTGACAGAGAGACGGTGTGACAGAGAGACAATGTGACAGAGAGAGTGTGACAGAGACAATGTGACAGAGAGACAATGTGAGTGACAGAGAGACGGTGTGACAGAGAGACAATGTGACAGAGAGACGGTGTGACAGAGACAATGTGACAGAGACAATGTGACAGAGACAATGTGACAGAGAGAGTGTGACAGAGACAATGTGACAGAGAGACAATGTGACAGAGAGAGTGTGACAGAGACAATGTGACAGAGAAACGGTGTGACAGAGAGACAATGTGACAGAGAGACGGTGTGACAGAGAGACAATGTGACAGAGAGACGGTGTGACAGAGACAATGTGACAGAGAGAGTGTGACAGAGACAATGTGACAGAGAGACAATGTGACAGAGAGAGTGTGACAGAGACAATGTGACAGAGAGACGGTATGACAGAGAGACAATGTGACAGAGAGACGGTGTGACAGAGAGACAATGTGACAGAGAGACGGTGTGACAGAGACAATGTGACAGAGAGACGGTGTGACAGAGACAATGTGACAGAGAGACGGTGTGACAGAGACAATGTGACAGAGAGACGGTGTGACAGAGAGACAATGTGACAGAGAGACGGTGTGACAGAGAGACAATGTGACAGAGAGACGGTGTGACAGAGACAATGTGACAGAGAGACAATGTGACAGAGAGACGGTGTGACAGAGAGACAATGTGACAGAGAGACGGTGTGACAGAGACAATGTGACAGAGTGTGACAGAGACAATGTGACAGAGAGACAATGTGACAGAGAGAGTGTGACAGAGACAATGTGACAGAGAGACGGTGTGACAGAGAGACAATGTGACAGAGAGACGGTGTGACAGAGAGACAATGTGACAGAGAGACGGTGTGACAGAGACAATGTGACAGAGACAATGTGACAGAGAGAGTGTGACAGAGAGAATGTGACAGAGAGACAATGTGACAGAGAGAGTGTGACAGAGACAATGTGACAGAGAGACGGTGTGACAGAGAGACAATGTGACAGAGAGACGGTGTGACAGAGACAATGTGACAGAGAGACGGTGTGACAGAGACAATGTGACAGAGAGACGGTGTGACAGAGACAATGTGACAGAGAGACGGTGTGACAGAGAGACAATGTGACAGAGAGACGGTGTGACAGAGAGACAATGTGACAGAGAGACGGTGTGACAGAGACAATGTGACAGAGAGACGGTTTGACAGAGACAATGTGACAGAGAGACGGTGTGACAGAGACAATGTGACAGAGAGACGGTGTGACAGAGACAATGTGACAGAGAGACGGTGTGACAGAGAGACAATGTGACAGAGAGACAGTGTGACAGAGAGACAATGTGACAGAGAGACGGTGTGACAGAGACAATGTGACAGAGACAATGTGACAGAGAGACGGTGTGACAGAGAGACAATGTGACAGAGAGACGGTGTGACAGAGAGACAATGTGACAGAGAGACGGTGTGACAGAGACAATGTGACAGAGAGACGGTGTGACAGAGAGACGGTGTGACAGAGACAATGTGACAGAGAGACGGTGTGACAGAGACAATGTGACAGAGAGAGTGTGACAGAGACAATGTGACAGAGAGACGGTGTGACAGAGACAATGTGACAGAGAGACGGTGTGACAGAGAGACAATGTGACAGAGAGACGGTGTGACAGAGAGACAATGTGACAGAGAGACGGTGTGACAGAGACAATGTAACAGAGAGACGGTGTGACAGAGACAATGTGACAGAGAGACGGTGTGACAGAGACAATGTGACAGAGAGACGGTGTGACAGAGACAATGTGACAGAGAGAGTGTGACAGAGACAATGTGACAGAGAGACGGTGTGACAGAGAGACAATGTGACAGAGAGACGGTGTGACAGAGACAATGTGACAGAGAGACGGTGTGACAGAGACAATGTGACAGAGAGACGGTGTGACAGAGACAATGTGACAGAGAGACGGTGTGACAGAGACAATGTGACAGAGAGACGGTGTGACAGAGACAATGTGACAGAGAGACGGTGTGACAGAGACAATGTGACAGAGAGACGGTGTGACAGAGACAATGTGACAGAGAGACGGTGTGACAGAGACAATGTGACAGAGAGACGGTGTGACAGAGAGACAATGTGACAGAGAAAGTGTGACAGAGACAATGTGACAGAGAGACGGTGTGACAGAGACAATGTGACAGAGAGAGTGTGACAGAGACAATGTGACAGAGAGACGGTGTGACAGAGACAATGTGACAGAGAGACGGTGTGACAGAGAGACAATGTGACAGAGAGACGGTGTGACAGAGAGACAATGTGACAGAGAGACGGTGTGACAGAGACAATGTAACAGAGAGACGGTGTGACAGAGACAATGTGACAGAGAGACGGTGTGACAGAGACAATGTGACAGAGAGACGGTGTGACAGAGACAATGTGACAGAGAGAGTGTGACAGAGACAATGTGACAGAGAGACGGTGTGACAGAGAGACAATGTGACAGAGAGACGGTGTGACAGAGACAATGTGACAGAGAGACGGTGTGACAGAGACAATGTGACAGAGAGACGGTGTGACAGAGACAATGTGACAGAGAGACGGTGTGACAGAGACAATGTGACAGAGAGACGGTGTGACAGAGACAATGTGACAGAGAGACGGTGTGACAGAGACAATGTGACAGAGAGACGGTGTGACAGAGACAATGTGACAGAGAGACGGTGTGACAGAGACAATGTGACAGAGAGACGGTGTGACAGAGAGACAATGTGACAGAGAAAGTGTGACAGAGACAATGTGACAGAGAGACGGTGTGACAGAGACAATGTGACAGAGAGACGGTGTGACAGAGACAATGTGACAGAGAGACGGTGTGACAGAGAGACAATGTGACAGAGAAAGTGTGACAGAGACAATGTGACAGAGAGACAATGTGACAGAGAGACAATGTGACAGAGAGACGGTGTGACAGAGACAATGTGACAGAGAGACAATGTGACAGAGACAATGTGACAGAGACGGTGTGGCAGAGAGACGGTGTGGCAGAGAGACAATGTGACAGAGAGACAATGTGACAGAGAGACAATGTGACAGAGAGACAATGTGACAGAGAGACAATGTGACAGAGAGACGGTGTGACAGAGAGACAATGTGACAGAGAGACAATGTGACAGAGAGACAATGTGACAGAGAGACTGTGTGACAGAGAGACAATGTGACAGAGAGACAATGTGACAGAGAGAGACCAGGTCAGAGACCTGGGTGAGAAGGAGTAAACTGGGGAAGAGGAGATCAGCGAGGAAACATAAATATTTAATCAAGGCCAGATTGACAGGGGAACAAAGGGCACAGAGATGATCGTCTACCAAACAGTTTCTTTCCCACAGAACACAGAGATGATCGCCTACCAAACCATTTCTTTCCCACAAAACACAGTGTGAGGATGCTCAAACAGTGACTCAGTAGAAAGTCACAGCTGATCTGCGAAGATGTTTCCACTTCTTCAGTCTGGCTATGGCTAGAGTTGAGATGCACCAGTTCAAATGATCAGGACACACAATTAAATGTACACTAGTTACATTTTGGTTTATTGCTAGAATAACTGCATTTGAAGTCTGTCGTGTTTCACACTGGTACATTATCTAGTGTGAGGGTGTCCTTTCTGCATTAGATGTATCCATGTTGAACCATTTATTTCCCTATGCAGAAGTCTCTGAATATGATGTCCAGGATCTCCTCGGCTCCGACCCGTCCTGTAATGCGTCCCAGGTGGGTGAGGGCAAGGCGGACCCCCTCTGCGGCCAGGGCCAGGTCCTGGTCTCTGTAGTGGTGGTACTGGTTCAGGGCCTGGACACCCTGCTGGAGGTGGGCTCTGTGACGGGCCTGGGTCAGACTGGGAGCTCCGCTCAGAGGGTCACCACACCTGGATGGGACAGTCGTGTTATAACTGATGTAGTGTGTGTAGGTGTTGCCAAAGGTTTCAGAAGAATGGGGTGTTTGATCTTCAGTCTGGGAGCTGCTATCAGCGTTACTTTTTTTGAAATACTCAGGATGTATCAAATTTAATCCGAGTTTATTCGTCATATCCACAGGATACAGCGGGGTGTAAACAACATTCTTACTGTAGGGTAGGCACAGGGCGGATAATGTTATGACAAGTCATGATATTATCAAAAGCTTAGGGACCAATCCTAACTTACTTGCGATATCAAAGTGTTACTCAAGTTAATTTAGAATGAATTACACAATTAATCTATCAATCAGAGTTAGGATTCCGCCCATGGTGAGTCCCTGACATATAGGAAAACCATAAAAAAAAACATCCTTAGAAACATTCAGTAACATTCACGCAGAACTGTACTCCATACTCACAGAGTCTTGACCCTGCTCTGCAGCACAGTGAGGAAATCCTCCAGCCCTGTACTGGTGTAGCAGGACAGAAAACATGCAGGAGGGAGACCCGGGCTCTCTCTCAGCTCTCCCTCTGTCCTTTCCCTCTGCTCCTCAGGTACCAGGTCACTCTTGTTGAGCACCAGCAGGACCCTGTTTGAGGCAGCCTCCGTGCCTGCCTCAGGGCTGGGAAGCACGGTGCTGAGGTGCTCCTGGAGGAAGGCTGGTACGAGCTGAGGGTCTGGGGGTAGCTGGGTGGAGTCCACCACTACTAGGGTCAGATCAGCCTGCTCCACCCTGAAGGGAAAAAACACAATGAAATAAAATGTTATTTGTCACATTTTTCGTAAACAACAGGTGTAGACTAACATGATGACTATCAATCAATCAATCAAATGTATTTATAAAGCCCTTTTTACATCAGCAGATGTCACAAAGTGGTATACAGAAACCCAGCCTAAAACCCCAAACAGCAAGCAATGCAGATGTAGAAGCACGGTGGCTAGGAAAAACTCCCTAGAAAGTCAGAAACCTAGGAAGAAACCTAGAGAGGAACCAGGCTCTGTGGGGTGACAAGTCCCCTTCTGGCTGTGCCGGGTGGAGATTATAACAGTACATGGCCATTAAGGCCAGATTTTTCTCCAAGATGTTCAAACATTCACAGATGACCAGCAGGGTCAAATAATAATCACAGTGGTTGTAGAGGTTGCAACAGGTCAGTACATCAGGAGTAAATGTCACTTGGCTTTTCATAGCCGGACATTTAGAGGTTGAAATAGCAGGTGCGGTAGAGAGAGAGTTGAAAACAGCAGGTCTGGGACAAGGTAGCAGGTCCGGTGAACAGGTCAAGGTTACATAGCCACAGGCAGAAGAGTTGAAACTGGGGACAGTAAGGAGTCATCAGGCCAGGTAGTCCTGAGGCATGGTCCTAGGGCTCAGGTCCTCCGGGAGGGGAGGGAGAGAGAGAGAATTAGAGGGAGCATACTTAAATTCAAACAGGACACCGGATAAGACAGGCTGAGACGGGGGGGGGGGGGCCCTGTCCGACGATACCCCCAGACAGGGCCAACCAGGCAGGATATAACCCCACCCACTTTGCCAAAGCACAGCCCCCACACCACCAGAGGGATATCAACAGACCTACTACCCTGAGACAAGGCTGAGTTAGCTCACTAAGATCTCCTCCACTGCACGAGCCCGAGGAGGTGACAAACCGGACAGGAAGATCACGTCTGTGACTCAACCCACTCAAGTGACGCACCCCTCCTAGTGACGGCATGGAAGAGCACTAGTAAGCCAGTGACTCAGCCCCTGTAATAGGGTCAGAGGCAGAGAATCCCAATGGAGAGATGGGAACCAGCCATGCAGAGACAGTAAGGGCAGTTCGTCGCTCCAGTGCCTTTCCATTAACCTTCGCACCCCTGGGCCAGACTACACTCAATCATAGGACCTACTGAAGAGATGAGTCTTCAGTAAAGACTTAAAGATTGAGACCGAGTCTGCGTCTCTCACATGGAAAGTCAGACCATTCCATAAAAATTGAGCTCTATAGGAGAAAGCCCTGCCTCCAGCTGTTTGCTTAGAAATTCTAGGGACAATAAGGAGGCCTGCATCTTGTGACCGTAGCATAGGAGTAGGTAACTACGGCAGGACCAAATCGGAGAGATAGGTAGGAGCAAGCCCATGTAATGCTTTGTAGGTTAGCAGTAAAACCTTAAAATCAGCCCTAGCCTTAACAGGAAGCCAGTGTAGCGAGGCTAGCACTGGAGTAATATGATCAAATGTTTTGGTTCTATTCAATATTCTAGCAGCCGTGTTCAGCACTAATTGAAGTTTATTTAGAGCATTGCAGTAGTCTAATCTAGAAGTGACAAAAGCATGGATTAGCTTTTCTGCATCAGTTTCTGATTTTTGCAATGTTATGAAGATGGAAAAAAAGCTGTCCTTGAAATATTCTTGATATGTTCGTCAAAAGAGAATCAGGGTCCAGAACAACGCAGAGGTCCTTCATAGTTTTTTTGGAGACGACTGTACAACCATCAAGATTAATTGTCAGATCCAACAGAAGATCTCTTTGTTTCTTGGGACCTAGAACTAGCATCTCTGTTTTGTCCGAGTTCAAAAGTAAAAAATGTGCCGCCATCCACTTCCTTATGTCTGAAACACAGGCTTCCAGGGTAGGCAATTTTGGGGCTTCACCATGTTTCATCGAAATGTACAGCTGTGTGTCGTCTGCATAGCAATGAAAGTTAACATTGTGTTTCCGAATGACATCACCAAGAGGTTAAATATATAGTGAAAACAATAGTGGTCCTAAAACGGAACCTTGAGGAACACCGAAACGCACATTTGATTTGTCAGAGGACAAACCATCCACAGAGACAAACTGATATCTTTCCGACAGATAAGATCTAAACCAGGCAAGAACTTGTCCGTGTAGACCAATTAAGGTTTCCAATCTCTCCAAAAGAATGTGGTGATCGATGGTGTCAAAAGCAGCACTAAGGTCTAGGAGCACGAGGACAGATGCAGAGCCATGGTCTGACACCATTAAAAGGTCATTTACCACCTTCACAAGTGCAGTCTCAGTGCTATGATGGGGTCTGAAACCAGACTGAAGCGTTTCGTATACATTATTTGTCTTGAAGAAGGCAGTGAGTTGCTGCACAACAGCTTTTTCTAAAAATGTTGAGAGGAATGGGAGATTCGATATAGGCCGATAGTTTTTTTTACATTTTCTGGGTCAAGGTTTGGCTTTTTCAAGAGAGGCTTTATTACTGCCACTTTTAGTGAGTTTGGCACACATCCAGTGGATAGGGAGCCATTTATTATGTTCAACATAGGAGGGCCAAGCACAGGAAGTAGCTCTTTCAGTAGTTTAGTCGGAATAGGGTGCAGTATACAGCTTGAAGGTTTAGAGGCCATGACTATTTTCATGAATGTGTCAAGAGATATAGGATTAAGAAACTTGAGTGTCTCCATTAATCCTAGGTCCTGGTAGTTTGGTGCAGACTCAGGACAGCTGAGCTTTGGAGAAATACGCAGATTCAAAGAGGAGTCCGTAATTTGCTTTCTAATGATCATGATCTTTTCGACAAAGAAGTTCATGAATTCATCACTGCTGAAGTGAAAGGCATCCTCTCTTGGGGAATGCTGCTTTTTTAGTTAGCTTTGAGACAGTATCAAATATACATTTAGGATTGTTCTTATTCTCCTCAATTAGGTTGGAATAATTGGATGATCGAGCTGCAGTGAGGGCTCATCGATATTGCACTGTACTTTCTTTCCAAGCTAGTAGGAAGACTTCCAGTTTGGTGGAGCGCCATTTCCGTTCCAATTTTCTGGAGGCTTGCTTCAGGGCTCAGGTATTTTCTGTATACCAGGGAGCTAGTTTCTTGTGACAAATGTTTTTTGTTTTTAGGGGTGCGACTATATCTAGGGTATTACGCAAGGTTAGATTTAGATTCTCAGTTAGGTTGTTAACTGATTTTTGTACTCCAACGTCCTTGAGTAGGTGGAGGGAGTCTGGAAGGGCCTCTAGGAATCTTTGGGTTGTCCGAGAATTTATAGCATGGTTTTTGATGATCCTTGGTTGGGGTCTGAGCAGATTATTTGTTGCGATGCAAACGTAATAAGATGGTGGTCCGATAGTCCAGGGTTATGAAGAAAAACATTTAGATCCACAATATTTATTCCACGGGACAAAACTAGATCCAGGGTATGACTGGGGCAATGAGTAGGTCCGGAGACATGTTGGACAAAACCCACTGAGTCGATGATGGCTCCGAAAGCCTTTTGGAGTGGGTCTGTGGACTTTTCCATGTGAATATTAAAGTCACCAAAAATTAGAATATTATCTGCCATGACTACAAGGTCCGATAGGAATTCAGGGAACTCAGTGAGGAATTCTGTATACGGCCCCAGAGGCCTGTAAACAGTAGCTATAAAAAGTGATTGAGTAGGCTGCATAGATTTCATGACTAGAAGCTCAAAAGATGAAAACGCAGTCATTTTTTGGGGGAGTAAATTGACATTTGCTATAGTAAATGTTAGCAACACCTCCGCCTTTGCGGGATGCGCGGGGGATATGGTCAATAGTGTAACCAGGAGGAGAGGCCTCATTTAACACAGTAAATTCATCAGGCTTAAGCCATGTATCAGTCAGGCCAATCACATCAAGATTATGATCAGTGATTAGTTCATTGACCAAAACTGCCTTGGAAGTGAGGGATCTAACATTAGGTAGCGCTATTTTGAGATGTGAGATATCACAGTCCCATTCAATAATGACAGGAATGGAGGAGGTCTTTATACCAGTGAGATTGCTAAAGCGAACACCGCCATGTTTTGTTTTGCACAACCAATATCGAGGCACAGACACGGTCTCAATGGGGATAGCTGAGTGGACTACACTGTGCTAGTGGCAGACTCCACTAAGCTGGCAGGCTGGCTAACAGCCTGCTGCCTGGCCTGCACCATTTTTTTACATTTTAGTAATTTAGCAGACGTTCTTATCCAGAGCGACTTCCAGTTAGTAAGTGCAGAATTTTTTTTCTTCCATACTGGCCCCCCGTGGGAATCAAACCCACAACCCTGGCGTTGCAAGCGCCATGCTCTACCAAATGAGCTACACGGTGCATGTCTATGTTGGTAGATAAGATGAGAGCACCCCTCCAGCTAGGACGGAGTCCGTCACTCCTCAGCAGGCCAGGCTTGGTCCTGTAGCACCCCTCCAGCTAGGACGGAGTCCGTCACTCCTCAGCAGGCCAGGCTTGGTCCTGTTTGTGGGTGAGTCCCAGAAAGAGGGCCAATTATCAACAAATTCTATTTTAATTGAGTTCTGAGACTCTGCTGTAGAGCTCATCACTCGCCCTAACTGGGAGGGGGCCAGAGACAATTACTCGATGCCGACACATCTTTCTAGCTAATTTACACCAGACCGGGCGCGCGTGCGTCCGCGTTCGCGGGCATATTGATTTTATACATCCACACCCAGACACGATCAGGACACGCAGGTTGAAATATCAAAACGAACTCTGAACCAACTATATTAATTTGGGGACAGGTCGAAAAGCATTAAACATGCATGGCAATTTAGCTAGCTAGCTTGCTGATGCTAGCTAATTTGTCCTGGAATATAAACATTGGGTTGTTATTTTACCTGAAATGCACAAGGTCCTCTACTCCGACAATTAATCCACAGATAAAAGGGTAAACAGAGTCAGTTTCTAGTAATCTCTCCTCCTTCAGTCTTCTTCTTCTTTGGACTTTACATGGCGGTTGGCAACTAACTTTAAGGTGCATTACCTCAACCAACTGGACTGGAGTGTAGACCTCAGTTCATCTTTCAATCACCCACGTTGGTATATGCTCCTAAAAACCAATGAGGAGATGGGAGAGGTGGGACTTGCAGCGCGTCAAGTGTCACAAATAGAACCAAGTTCTATTTTAGCGCCTGGCTATGCAGTCGCTCGTTGACGCACGTGAGCCGTGTGAATGCAATGATTGAATAACATGTATGTATACATTTATTTTGCAACGCTCGCGCATGTAACGTGAGCGGTGTGGTCAGCATATAACAGTGAAATGCTTACTTACAGGCCCTTCCCAACAAGATAAATAATATTTAAAAAATAACACAAATAATAAATACGTAATGAGTAACAATAACTTGGCTATATACACAGGGTACCAGTACTGAGTCAATGTGCAGGGGTACAAGGTAATTGAGGTATATATGTACATATTCACTACATGACCAAAAGTATGTGGACACCTGCTCGTCAAACACATCATTCCAAAATCATGGGCATTAATATGGAATTGGTTCCCCCTTTGATGCTATAACAGCCTCCAATCTTCTGGGAAGGCTTTCCACTAGATGTTGGAACATTGCTGCGTGGACTTGCTTCCATTCAGCCACAAAAGCATTAGTGAGGTCGGGCACTGATGTTGGACGATTAGGCCTGGCTCGCAGTCGGCGTTCCAATTCATCCCAAAGGTGTTCGATGAAGTTGAGGTCAGGGCTCTGTGCAGGCCAGTCAAGTTCTTCCAAACCGATCTTGACAAACCATTTATGGATGGACCTCGCTTTGTGCATGGGAGCATTGTCATGCTGAAACAGGAAAGGGCCTTCCTCAAACTGTTGCCACAAAGTTGGAAGCACAGAATCGTTTAGAATGTCATTGTATGCTGTAGAGTTAAGATGTCCCTTCACTAGAACTAAGGGGCCTAGCCCAAACCATGAAAAACAGCCCCAGACCATTATTCCTCCTCCACCAAACTGTACAGTTGGCACTATGCATTGGGGCAGGTAACGTTCTCCTGGCATCTGCCAAACCCAGATTCGTCCATCGGACTGCCAGACATTGAAGCGTGATTCATCACTCCAGAGAACGCGTTTCCACTGCTCCAGAGTCCAATAGCGGCGAGCTTTACACCACTCCAGCCGACACTTGGCTTTGCGCATGGTGATCTTAGGCGTGGCAGCTCAGCCATGGAAACAAATGTAATGAAGCTCCCAGACGAACAGTTCTTGTGCTGACGTTGCTTCCAGGGGCAGTTTGGAACTTGGTAGTGAGTGTTGCAACCGAGGACAGACGATTTTTACGCACTACGAGCTTCAGCGGTCCAGTTCTGTGAGCTTGTGTGGCCTACCACTACGTGGCTGAGCCGTTGTTGCTCCTAGACTGTTCCACTTCACAATAACAGCACTTATAGTTGACCGGGGTAGTTCTAGCAGGGCAGAAATTTAACGAACTAATTGTTTGAAAGGTGGCATCCTATGACGGTGCCACGTTGAAAGTCACTGAACTCTTCAGTAAGGCCATTCCACTGCCAATGTTTGTCTATGGAGATTGCATGGCTGTGTGCTCAATTTTATACACCTGTTCGCTACGGGTGTGGCTGAAATAGCCGAATACACTAATTTGAAGGGGTATCCACATATTTTGCATATATAGTGTAGGTAGGGGTAGAGTGACAGGATAGATACAGTTTGAATACACTGCTGCTACTGTTTGAGTCAAAAGAGTTAGTGCAAAAAGGGTCAATGCAGGTAGCCCAGGTAGCTATTTTGTGAACTATTTAGCAGTCTTATGGCTTGGGGGTAGAAGCTGTTCAGGGTCCTGTTGATTCCAGGTGCATCAGTACTGCTTGGCGTGCGGTAGCAGAGAGAACAGTCTATGACTTGGGTGATTGGAGTCTTTGACAAGTTTTTGGTCCTTCCTCTGACACTGCCTAGTTTAGAGGTCCTGGATGGCAGGAAGCTTGACCCCAGTGATGTATTGGGCTGTAAGCACTACCCTCTGTTGCGCCTTACGGTCAGATGCCAAGCAGTTGCCATACCAAGCTGCCAGTAAAGATGCTCTTGATGGTGCAGCTGTAGAACTTTTTAAGGATCTGAGGGCCCATGCCAAATCTTTTCAGCCTCCTGAGGGGGAGGAGGTGTTGTCGTGCCCTCTTCACGACTGTGTTGGTGTGCGTGGACCATGTTAATTCCTTAATGATGTAGACACTGAGGAACTTGAAGCTCTCGACCCACTCCACTACAGCCCTGTCGATGTGGATGGGGGGCGTGCTCGGCCCTCCGTTTCCTGTAGTCCACCATCAGCTCCTTTCTCTTGCTGACGTTCAGGGAGAGGTTGTGGTACTGGCACCACAACACCAAGTCACTGACCTCCTCCCTATAGGCTGTGTCATAGTCGTTGGTGATCAGGCAGGCCTACCACCGTCGTGTTGTCAGCAAACTTAATGATGGTGTTGGGAGTCATGCGCGGCCATGCAGTCGTGGGTGAACAGGGAGTACAGCAGGAGACTAAGCACGCACCCGAGGGGCCCCCGTGTTGAGGGTCAATGTAATGGATGTGTTTTTACCTACTCTCACCACCTGGGGGCGGCCCGTCAGGAAGTCCAGGATCCAGTTGTAGAGGGAGGGAGGTGTTCAGTCCCAGGGTCCTGAGCTTAGTGATGCGCTTGGAGGGCACTATGGTGTTGAATGCTGAGCTGTAATCAATGAACAGCATTCTCACATAGGTGTTTCTCTTGTCCAGGTGGGAGAGGACAGTGTGAGGTGCAATAGAGATTGCGTCATCTGTGGATCTGTTGGGGCGGAATGCGAAATTGGAGTGAGTCCATGGTGTCCGGGATGATGGTGTTGATGTGAACCATGACCAGCCTGTCAAAGCATTTCATGGCTAGAGATGTGAGTGCCATGGGGCGATAGTCATTTAGACAGGTTACCTTGGCTTTCTTGGGCACTATGGTGGTCTACTTGAAACATTTAGGTATTACAGACTGGGTCAGGGAGAGGTTGAATATGTCAGTAAAGACACTTGCCAGCTGGTCAGCGCATTCTCTGAGTACGCGTCCTGGTAATCCGTCTGGCCCTGCGGCCTTGTGAATGCTAACCTGTCTAAAGGTCTTACTCACATCGGGTACAGAGCGCGAGATCACACAGTCGTCCAGAACAACTATTGCTCTCATGCATGGTTCAGTGTTGCATGCCTCGAAGCGCACATAGAAGGCATTTAGCTTGTCTGGTAGGCTCGCGTCACTGGACGGTTCGCGGGTGGGTTTCCCTTTGTAATTCATGATAGTTTGCAAGCACTGCCACATCAGACCCGGTGTAGTAGGATTCAATCTTAGTCCCGTAATTAATTAAGCCGGTGGCTGATGTAGTAAACTCCTCAATGGTATCTCCGGCGCTGCTCACTCTTGGATTGCGTCCTACCTGACAGGTCGCTCCTACCAGGTGGCGTGGCGAGAATCTGTCTCCGCACCATGTGCTCTCACCACTAGTGTCCCCCAGGGCTCAGTTCTAGGCCCTCTTCTATTCTCTCTATACACCAAGTCACTTGGCTCTGTCATATCCTCACATGGCCTCTCCTATCATTGCTACGCAGACATTTACATTTACATTTACATTTTTAGTCATTTAGCAGACGCTCTTATCCAGAGCGACTTACAGTTAGTGAGTGCATACATTATTTATATTTTTCATACTGGCCCCCCGCAGACGACACACACTGAATCTTCTCCTTTCCCCCTTCTGATAACCAGGTGGCGAATCACATCTCTGCATGTCTGGCAGACATATCAGTGTGGATGTCGGATCACCACCTCAAGCTGAACCTCGGCAAGACGGAGCTGCTCTTCCTCCCGGGGAAGGACTGCCCGCTCCATGATCTCGCCATCACAGTTGACAACTCCATTGTGTCCTCCTCCCAGAGTGCAAAGAACCTTGGCGTGACCCTGGACAACACCCTGTCATTCTCCGCTAACATCAAAGCGGTGACCCGATCCTGCAGGTTCATGCTCTACAAAATGACGACCCTACCTTACACAGAAAGGTTTTCTGTGTGTGGAGTAAAGGTTTTCTGTGTGTGGAGTAAAGGTTTTCTGTGTGTGGAGTAAAGGTTTTCTGTGTGTGGAGTAAAGTACAGTTTTGTCGCCTCTAGTTGCACAGGTGACATGTTGGTAAAAATGAGGTAAAAAGGATTTAAGTTTCCCTGCATTAAAATCACCGGCCACGAGAAGTGTGTCTGCTTACGGCCCTATACAGGTTGTAGTGCCAGCATCGGTTTGTGGTGGTAAATAGACAGTTCCGAAAAATAGTCAATAGTATGGCCTGCAGCTTATCATAAGCTATTTCTAGCTCAGGCGAGCAAAAACTGCTGCTGACCGGTCTTGACGATGCATGGAAAAGCCAACAAGATGTATATTATCCATGTCCTTGTTCAGCCACGACTCTGAGAATCATAGGATATTACAGTTCTTCAGGTCCCGTTGATAGGATAGTCTCCAACAGAGCTCGTCCAGTTTGATCTCTAGTGACTGTAGGTTCGGCAACAGAACGTAGGGTAGAGGCGGTTTATTTGCACGCCAACGTAGTCTCGTCAGGATGCCGGCTCGTCTGCCTCTCTTGCGCCGTCGCTTCCTCTTTCGAGGCCCGGGGATCAGGGCCTGGTCCAGAGCAGAACGTCCAGAGCTGCCGACTCGTTGAAGTACACATTGTCATCCAAATCGAGGTTAGTGATCACTGTTCTGATCTCCAGAAGGTCATAGGAAATGATGGCGGAGACATTATGTAAAAAAATATTTACGATCAGTGTAAAAAAACACAGCAAAATAGCAGAATTGGTCAGGAACCCATAAATGTGTTGCTATCCACTGCAGCGCCATCTTATAATTCCCCAGAATATAATAGAATTGTATAGCATTGTCCATTTTTGTTGAAACAGAAAAGCATAGGTAGGGAATCTAGAGACAGTCACATAATTAACTGTATCTCTGTGGGGACACCCCCCCTCCCCAGGGACACCCCCCTCCCCAGGGACACCCCCCTCCCCAGGGACACCCCCCCTCCCCAGGGACACCCCCCTCCCCAGGGACACCCCCCTCCCCAGGGACTAGCAGCAGCAGCAGGATGCTTATTCTGACTACCTCCTTCCTGCCCTTCCCCAGGTCATGAGCCCTGGATCCCCTGACAGACATACAGAAAGTCCCCTTAAGCACAAGAACTGCCTGCACTTCCTACCGGGCCAACTCTCCCCTCTCCCGCCTCTCTTGTCAGCCTGGCCAAGTCTGTGGGGGGTGGGGGTGGGGGTGTGTGTACTCAGGGAGAGGTATATACATTTCTGCTGCTGCTATTCTTCCCTGGTGTAAACAATGGAAGCAGCCGTCAGGATGGAGTGCTCAGGTATGTATGTATTTGACCCGGTCACTTACCGCGTGTGTGTGTGTTTGTGTGTGTGTGTGTGTGTGTGCGTGCCTCACCCTCTGTATGGTAAATATTATTATGCAAATGTGCATGGTGGCACATCCTCCCACCTCCTGAGTGTGTTTACGTCTGGTATTTATATCCTCTTTACACTGAAGAACTGGAGCCAAAATACAACGTATGGGGAAAGCCTTGAATTATTTCTTCCTTTCTTTGTTTTCAAGGATTTTCAAGTATCTTGTTCATTTTGTTCGTATTTCCCATACAATGTAGACAACACTAGACTTTGTTCTGTACAGAAGTCACAATTCACAGGAAGAGACACCCAATACTGCCCCATATCGTATTGTTTAATGTCTTTCCAAATCCTAGTCCTGAAGGTCACTTAAGATAAGAATTAGTGTATTCATTTTAGGTGAACTACATATCAAAGATATTCAATTACTTGAAATGAAATGTGCATTTTGACCATAATGCTTTGTACAATATACAGTATGTGGTATAGTGTATACACGTTGGTATTGATTGATTAGCACCTACCTCTGGCGGGCTCTGCGGACCCCCTCTCTCTCCACGCTGTCTGAGGAGTCTCTGAGCCCTGCGGTGTCACTCAGGAGGACAGGGAAGCCCCCAATGTCCAGAGAGGTCTCCACAATGTCCCTGGTGGTCCCCGCGATGGGGGACACGATGGCTGCTGGACGCTGGCCTGGACAGAGAGGAATGGAGAGAGAGAGAGAGAGAGAAAGAGATGAGAGAGAGGGATGAGAGAGAGGGAGAGAGAGAGAAGAATTGGGATGGAGAGATCGTTTTTTTAAATATTCCATCCATCTTCTCTTCTCTTAAAATCACTACAACTCAATATATTCATGGGAAATACTAACCATTGAAGTGTCCTATTCTTGGAATCAAAATAAGATCCTCGACAAACTCATCAACCTTCTCCTGCCATGGGATATTTTAATCCAGAACCACACCTTTATTCAGCGGAACTACGTACATAGAGTAAAGTGCTGTACGGTAGTATCCCTCCCTCCCTCCCCACTGCCCAGCCAAACAACCGACAGCCCGGCCATTACTCTGTGTTAGAGCTGAGGCCGTGAGTCAGGCCCTGGGAAAGACAAAGCTCAATAGGAAACAATAACAGGATTTTATCTGGAGGCTGATAAAATACGTCTATTATTCTGATAGGAAGCAGCCAAACAACCACTCCACATGGTTTATACAGAGCCATGCTTAATGATGCAGGATGTCATATCTCAAACTCATGACCACATGACTGATAAACAAAACAGGTTCATTAGAAACAGGTTCATTAGAAATACTTTTGACGCTCCACGGTTGCATAAGGTGTCATTAGGAAGTTATTTTCTCTCAAGGGACATGGGACTAAAGCAGTGTCGTGAATCGTCAGTGTGTGGTCATTGTGTCGTTCTAAAGTGTTGAGTGTGGAGTGTATTAGATGTGTATTCTCTAGAATTAAAGGGGAGAATCGTGCTTTTTTTTTACAAGCAAATCTCTATTTCACTTGTTTTTGATTAACTTACACCAACCAGCGATTCACTTCCTCACCCTCGTAGTGCAGTACGGGGGGCTCTGAAAAAACATGGAACAAATGTTCCAGAAACATCCTTCTAGAAACAGAAAAGCTGTCAGTATAGTGACGCAGGTCTTTAGACGTTGTACACATGAAATTGTGTAATTCCAAACTTTATCCGCAACGTTATATTCAATTTGGTTGCGACTCAAGTGGCTACACAGAATGGAACAGGTGGATTGGGGAAACAGCTCAAGTCGCACAAAATGGAATATAATGTTGCGGATAAAAGATTGAAATTACATGTTTTTTCAGAGCCCCCCGTACTGCACTACGAGGATGAGGAAGTGAATCGCTGGTTGGTGTACGTTTCTCAAAAACAAGTGAAATCGCTAAAAAAAACGTGTCTGGAATCTTCTATAACATGTCATTTACATCAGAAATAGAGATTTGGTCATAAAAAAAAGCACAATTCTCCTTTAAGTGTAGGTGCATGACTAAGTGCACTCATACATTGATGTCAATAGGAAATGAGCGATCCTTTGTTTGTGTGTGTGTATTATTCTTACAGAGTGTGTTGAGCAGACTGCTCTTCCCAGCATTGGTAGCTCCTGCTATGACCACCTGTACTCCACTGCGTAGCCGCTCTCCTCTCCTCTCGTCCTTTAGGTGTGTCTCTATCTCGGTCTCCAGCTGGCGCACTGAACTGTCCACTGGGTAGGGGAGACAGGTAGTCATTGTTATTTTATTTTTATTTAGGTAGTGACAGGACAGCAGGGAGTCAAACTTCAATTTGAATTTCATGTTCTCTTTCCAAATAACCAATGCCGTGTAACAGGTGAAACTATCTTTGCTCTGTAACATGTGAAACTAATCAACTAATGTCAACAATATTGTGACATATTTAGAATGTGTCTGATGTGAAACAACCTTTTTAAATGCCAATTACATGAGATGAAAGAATCTCACCCATCGTGTAGACCCCTGTCCACTTAGCTATGAACCAGAGGTGGCTCTGACTTCTCCTCTGAGAGGAAAGGGCCCAATGGCGTGCCACCAAAACAAATGCCATGCAGCAAAGCATCTGTCACTAAATCAAAGATCAGAGGCTTCTGTTCTCCCAGCTGCCCCCCCACCCCCACCCCCACCCCCACCCCCACCAGACTGCTGAGGGGGATTTCCCTTCCTCTCACTCTCCCCTTCTCCCCCCACACCATGGGAAACACAGAGAGAGAGAGAGAGAGAGACTCCCTTATCTACTGTGTGAAAAACCACAGTGTGCCGTCACAGCAGCAAGATGTGTGACCTGTTGCCACAAGAAAAGGGCAACCAGTGAAGAACAAACACCATTGTAAATACAACCCATATTTGTGTTTATTTATTTTCCCATTTGTACTTTAACTATTTGCACATTATTACAACACTGTATATATACATAATATGACATTTGAAATGTCTTTATTCTTTTGAAACTTCTGAGTGTAATGTTTACTGTTAATATTTATTGTTTATTTCACTTTTGTTTACTATCTACTTCACTTGCTTTGGCAATGTTAACATACGTTTCCCATGCCAATAAAGCCCTTAAATTGAAATTGAATTGAGAGACAGAGAGACAGACAGACAGACAGACACAGGGAAAGAGAGACAGAGAGAAGGAGAGGGAGGGAGAGAGGAGAGAGACAAAGAGAGAGAGAGAATGGAAGACACAGACAGGGAGGTGGTAGAGAGAGAGAGACAGAGACAGAGGTGGGAGAGAGAGAGAGAGAGAGGGAGAGAGAGAGACAGAGGTGGGAGAGAGAGAGAGAGAGGGAGAGGTGGTAGAGAGAGAGAGAGAGAGAGAGAGAGAGAGAGAGAGAGACAGAGGTGGGAGAGAGAGAGAGAGAGAGAGAGGTGGTAGAGAGAGAGAGAGAGAGAGAGAGAGAGAGAGAGAGAGAGAGAGAGAGAGAAGAGAGAGAGAGAGAGAGAGAGACAGACAGACAGACAGACAGAGGTGAGAGAGAGGTGGTAGAGAGAGAGAGAGAGAGAGAGAGTGGTAGAGAGAGAGACAGAGACAGAGGTGGGAGAGAGAGAGAGACAGACAGAGGTGAGAGAGAGAGACCACTTACACCATTGTAAATACAACCCATATTTATGTTTATTTATTTTCCCATTTCTACTTTAACTATTTGCACATTACAACACTGTATATATACATAATATGACATTTGAAATGTCTTTATTCTTTTGAAACTTCTGAGTGTAATGTTTACTGTTAATATTCATTGTTGATTTCACTTTTGTTTACTTTCTACTTCACTTGCTTTGGCAATGTTAACACACGTTTCCCATGCCAATAAAGTCCTTAAATTGAATTGAATTGAGAGAGAGAGAGGTGGGAGAGAGAGAGAGAGAGAGAAAAAAAGAGAGAGAGAGAGAGAGAGAGAGAGAGAGAGAGAGAGAGAGAGAGAGAGAGAGAGAGAGAGAGAGAGAGAGAGAGAGAGAGAGAGAGAGAGAGAGAGAGATGGCTATGCTTAAACTCTTTAACATCATCCTCAGCTCTGGCATCTTCCCCAATATTTGGAACCAAGGACTGATCACCCCAATCCACAAAAGTGGAGACATATTTGACCCCAATAACTACTGCAGGATATGCGTCAACAGCAACCTTGGGAAAATCCTCAGCATTATCATTAACAGCAGACTCTTACATTTCCTCAGTGAAACAATCTACTGAGCAAATGTCAAATTGGCTTTTTACCAAATTACCGTACGACAGACCACGTATTCACCCTGCACACCCTAATTGACAAACAAACAAACAAACCAAAACAAAGACAAAGTCTTCTCATGCTTTGTTGATTTCAAAAAAGCTTTTGACTCAATTTGGCATGAGGGTCTGCTATACAAATTGATGGAAAGTGGTGTTGGGGGAAAAACATACAACATTATAAAATCCATGTACACAAACAACAAGTGTTCCGGTTAAAATTGGCAAAAAACACACACATTTCTTTCCACAGGGCCGTGGGGTGAGACACGGATGCAGCTTAAGCCCCACCCTCTTCAACATACAGTTGAAGTTTACATATGCCTTAGCCAAATACATTTAAACTCAGTTTTTCACAATCCCTGACATTGAAGCCTAGTAAAAATTCCCTCTCTTAGGTCAGTTAGGATCACCACTTTATTTTAAGAATGTGAAATGTCAGAATAATAGTAGAGAGAATGATTTATTTCAGCTTTTATTCATTTCATCACATTCCCAGTTGGTCAGAAGTTTACATACACTTAATTAGTATTTGGTAGCATTGCCTTTAAATTGTTTAACTTGGGTCAAACATTTTGGGTAGCCTTCCACAAGCTTCCCACAATAAGTTGGGGGACTTTTGGCCCATTCCTCCTGATAGAGCTGGTGTAACTGAGTCAGGTTTGTAGGCCTCCTTGCTCGCACACGCTTTTTCAGTTCTGCCCACAAATGTTCTATAGGATTGAGATCAGGGCTTTGTGATGGCCACTCCAATACCTTGACTTTGTTGTCCTTAAGCCATTTTGCCACAACTTTGGAAGTATGCTTGGGGTCATTGTCCATTTGGAAGACCCATTTGCGAACAAGCTTTTACTTCCTGACTGATGTCTTGAGATGTTGCTTCAATATATCCACATCATTTTCCTTCCTCATGATGCCATCTATTTTGTGAAGTGCACCAGTCCCTCCTGCAGCAAAGCACCCCCACAGCATGATGCTGCCACCCCCGTGCTTCACGGTTGGGATGGTGTTCTTCAGGCTTGCAAGCCTTCCCCTTTTTCCTCCCAACATAACGATGGTCATTATGGCCAAACAGTTCTATTTTTGTTTCATCAGACCAGAGGACATTTCTCCAAAAAGTACGATCTTTGTCCCCATGTGCAGTTGCAAACCGTAGTCTGGCTTTTTTATGGCGGTTTTGGAGCAGTGGCTTCTTCCTTGCTGAGAGGCCTTTCAGGTTATTTCGATATAGGACTCGTTTTACTGTGGATATAGATACTTTGTACCTGTTTCCTCCAGCATCTTCACAAGGTCCTTTGCTGTTTTTCTGGGATTGATTTGCACTTTTCGCACCAAAGTATGTTCATCTCTAGGAGACAGAACGCGTCTCCTTCCTGAGCGGTATGACGGCTGCCTGGTCCCATGGTGTTTATACTTGCATACTATTGTTTGTACAGATGAACGTGGTACCTTCAGGCGTTTGTAAATTGCTCCCAAGGATGAACCAGACTTGTGGAAGTCTACAATTATTTTTCTGAGGTCTTGGCTGATTTCTTTTGATTTTCCCATGATGTCAAGCAAAGAGGCACTGAGTTTGAAGGTAGGCCTTGAAATACATCCACAGGTACACCTCCAATTGACTCAAATTATGTCAATTAACCTATCAGAAGCTTCTAAAGCCATGACATCATTTTCTGGAATTTTCCAAGCTGTTTAAAGGCACAGTCAACTTAGTGTATGTAAACTTCTGACCCACTGGAATTGTGATACAGTGAATTATAAGTGAAATAATCTGTCTGTAAACAATTGTTGGAAAAATTACTTGTGTCATGCACAAAGTAGATGTCCTAACCGACTTGCCAAAACTATATTTTGTTAACAAGAAATTTGTGGAGTGTTTGAAAAACGAGTTTTAATGACTCCAACCTGAGTGTATATAAACTTCCGACTTCAACTGTATATATCAACAAATTGGCAAGGGCACTAGAACAGTCTGCAGCCCCCGTCCTCACCCTACTAGAATCTGAAGTCAAATGTCTACTGTTTGCTGATGATCTGGTGCTTCTGTCCCCAACCAAGAAGGGCCTACAGCAGCACCTAGATCTTCTGCACAGATTCTGTCAGACCTGGGCCCTGACAGTAAATCTCAGTACGACAAAAATAATGGTGTTCCAAAAAAGGTCCAGTTGCCAGGACCACAAATACAAATTCCATCTAGACACCGTTGCCCTAGAGCACACAAAAAACTATACATACCTCGGCCTTAACATCAGCGCCACAGGTAACTTCCACAAAGCTGTGAACGATCTGAGAGACAAGGTAAGAAGGGCCTTCTATGCCATCAAAAGGAACATAAAATTTGACATACCAATTAGGATCTGGCTAAAAATACTTGAATCAGTTATAGAACCCATTGCCCTTTAAGGTCTGGGGTTCGCTCACCAACCAAGAATTCACAAAATGGGACAAACACCAAATTGAGACTCTGCATGCAGAATTCTGCAAAAATATCCCGTGTACAACAGAAAACACAAAATAATGCATGCAGAGCAGAATTAGGCCGATACCCGCTAATGATCAAAATCCAGAAAAGAGCCGTTAAATTCTACAACCACCTAAAAGGAAGCGATTCCCAAACCTTCCTAACAAAGCCATCACCTACAGAGAGATGAACCTGGAGAAGAGTCCCCTAAGTAAGCTGTCCTGGGGCTATGTTCACAAACACAAACAGACCCCACAGAGACCCAACCAAATCATGAGAAAACAAAAAGATAATTACTTGACACATTGGAAGGAATTAACAAAAAAACAGAGCAAACTAGAATGCTATTTGGCCCTAAACAGAGAGTACACAGTGGCAGAATACCTGACCACTGTGACCCAACATTAAGGACATCTTTGACTATGTACAGACTCAGTGAGCATAGCCTTGCTATTGAGAAAGGCCGCCGTAGGCAGACCTGGCTCTCATGAGAAGACAGGCTATGTGCACACTGCCCACAAAATGAGGTAGAAACTGAGCTGCAATTCCTAACTTCCTGCCAAATGTATGACCATATGAGAGACACATACTTCCCTCAGATTACACAGACCCACAAAGAATTCGAAAACAAATCCAATTTGGATAAACTCCCATATCTACTGGGTGAAAAACCAGTGTGCCATCACAGCAGCAAGATGTGTGACCTGTTGCCACAAGAAAAGGGCAACCAGTGAAGAACAAACACCATTGTAAATACAACCTATATTTATGTTTACTTATTTTCCCATTTGTACTTTAACTATTTGCACATTATTACAACACTGTATATATACATAATATGACATTTGAAATGTCTTTATTCTTTTGGAACTTCTGAGTGTAATGTTTACTGTTAATATTTATTGTTTATTTCACTTTTGTTTACTATCTACTTCACTTGCTTTGGCAATGTTAACATACGTTTCCCATGCCAATAAAGCCCTTAAATTGAATTGAATTGAGAGGTGGTAGCAAGAGAGAGGTGAGAGAGAGAGAGGTGACAGAGAGAGAGGTGAGAGAGAGAGAGAGAGAGAGAGAGATAGAGAGAGAGATAGAGAGAGAGATAGAGAGAGAGATAGAGAGAGGGTTTGTAGCTGCTGACAGTGTATTCCTGTGTTGGACAGCCTGAGAAGCCAGGCTTTGAAGACAAGATGAATGCCTGCAGTGTCCCTGTGGCCCCTTCTCCCCACTTCCTCCAAGGAGACCGTCTTTTCAGCACTTTGATGCGTATCTCCTCTCAATGACGCTAGCTCTCCCTCTCCGCAGATACAAACAGGAAAGCCATGCCAACTCCCCCTGGAAAACTGACTTCCGTAATGGTTATTTTGTTCCAGAGAAGGGGGCGTACCCACCGTGATTTAACACCCCGTCCTCGATGAGCTCATCTTCACTGAAGTCTATGAAGGCTTCCACGTGAGCCAAACACTGAAACAACAAACATACAGATGTTGAGCGAGAGAGACAACAACAACATATGCTATACTCATCACATTCCTCTCTATATTAATTCCTTTGGCAATGATTTAAGTTTCTCGGTTGTGATTGTCTTCTAGGTCACATCTCAGTGGACTAAATCATCTCAGTCGACTAAAACATCTCAGTGGACTAAATCATCTCAGTCGACTAAAACATCTCAGTCGACTAAAACATCTCAGTCGACTAAAACATCTCAGTCGACTAAAACATCTCAGTCGACTAAAACATCTCAGTCGACTAAAACATCTCAGTCGACTAAAAAAAGCATCCTCTCCTTGTCTCCTTTCAT
Source organism: Coregonus lavaretus (assembly GCF_964263955.1). Lineage (NCBI taxonomy): Eukaryota > Metazoa > Chordata > Actinopteri > Salmoniformes > Salmonidae > Coregonus > Coregonus lavaretus. The sequence goes on along the minus strand of NC_139993.1, from coordinate 61,086,506 downwards.
GACAGAAGTGAACAGGTGAAAGCAAATCCCCGGTAGCCATCATCGCTATTGAGATGCACCCTAAAGATCTGAATGTTGATTGACACATTGAATGATTGACAGTTCAATAGGGCCCGCTTGGAGAGGAAACATCAGCCTACTCCAGGTTCCCTCCATCCACACATTGTACCAGAGAAACAATAGCAGCATTGTCTGCATGCCAAACTAAGGAAAGGGTGAATCTACAGTAGGTAGATTCCAAACCCACTATTTTGACTGTCAAAAATAGAGATTTGCTTTTGTTAGGCTGCTGACGGTTTTCCTCAAGAAGACTAAAATTAGGCTATTTTCTGTAGCGCTCCTCTCAGGAGAGGTGGTGAAGTGTTGATACCCAGGTCTGGTGCCAAGGTAGAGATCACACGATACATTCCAGGTAGAAGCTGTCCATTGGCACAGATCTAGAATCAGCTGGTTCCTGATCCCTCATCTCTCATCCCAGCTGTCAAGACAACTACAGTATAGACAGGACACTCTCTGGACATCACACTCAATCAGACCACTCTACCAATGGCCTGGAGACGACTCGCAGCCAAATGGCAACCATGGCAACTCAAACAGCCCAAACTAGAGCTGTCTAGTACACACAAAGGCCTGAATCCTAACTTTGAGATCTGTGTGCTTTTTATGCAACATCGTTACACAGTTGCCTGGCTGGCTTAGACAACAACAAGTTGCTAGGTAACCATCCGTCTTTTCTCTTTCTCTGGGGGAACCTACTCTCCTACCCGTTTCAGCCTGTAGCTCCAGTCCTGGTAGACGCGGCCCAGCTCTCCATCCATCTGCCTGAGGGCCTGCCTCCTCTGGGCCTCAGTCTCAGCGTGGATCAGGTCACCCAGGCCCTCCACCTCCGTCAAGCCCAGTTTCCCCGCGTGGAAGGCCCTCCGCGTGAACTCCCCTGCCTCCGCAGGCCTCACACCCTCCAGGCTTCCTGCATAACACACACCGCACAGCAAGACAGAGACTCACTCAAACGGGGTCAAAGCCAGGGTCAATTAGTAACACACCACACAGCAAGACAGAGAATCACTCAAACAAGGTCAAAGCCAGGGTCAATTAGTAACACACCACACAGTAAGACAGAGAATCACTCAAACAAGGTCAAAGCCAGGGTCAATTAGTTACACACCACACAGCACAGCAAGACAGAGACAAAACTTGGGTCACTAATAAGGTTCCCTAACGTTCACAAGCCAGGGTTACTAAGGTTCACTAAGGCAACGTAGATTGCATGCCAAGTTAATTAATTGACATATTGTGCATTTAAAAACGGGATTCACTCATATATATATATATATATATATATATATATATATATATATATATATATATATATATATATATATATATATATATATATATATATATATATATATATATATATATATATATATATATATATATATATATATATATATATATATATTCACTCTATATATATATATATATATATATATATATATATATATATATATATATATATATATATATATATATATATATATATATATATATACGGTAGTGTATATGTAGTCTTTTGGGACAACAGAGTACAACAAAGGGTTAAAAGCATCCACAGCTAAATATACACTACCTAAATACAGAGTGGACAAAACATTAAGAACAACTTCCTAATATTGAGTTGCACCCCACCACTCCTTTTTGCCCTCAGAACAGCCTCAATTCGTCGGGGCATGGACTCTACAAGGTGTCCAAAGCGTTCGGCATGGATGCTGGCCCATGTTGACTCCAATGCTTTCCCACAGTTGTGTCAACTTGGCTGGATGACCTTTGGGTGGTGGACCATTCTTGATACACATGGGAAACTGTGGAGCGTTGCAGTTCTTGACACATACCGGTGCGCCTGGCACCTTCTACCGTACCCTGGTCAAAGGCACATAAATCGTTTGTCTTGCCCATTCACCCTCTGAATGGCACACATACACAATCCATGTCTCAATTGTCTCAAGGCTTCAAAATCCTTCTTTAACTTGTCTCCTCCCATTCATCTACACTGATTGAAGTGGATTTAACAAGTGACATCAATAAGGGATCATAGCTTTCACCTGGATTCATCTTGTCAGTATGTCATGGATAGAGCAGGTGTTCATAAAGTTTTGTACACTCAGTGGGTAAGTTTACATGCACAGTAATAAATCGATATTAAACTCATTATGGCAGTAGGCAGATTACGCAATAGTCACGTAAACACCTTACTCTGCTTATATTAATCGGTGAAAGGTCATAATGGAAGTAAACCTACGCCGATTAAAACACCTGGTTTTCTGAGTAATCTTTCGAATTATTAGGACATGGAAACAGCTTATATCGGCGTTCCAGCAGTGTATTTGATCTGCGCACGTGCTATCACCAGCCCAGCAAGCCTCCCTCTTTAGCGCTAGTGAACTGAGTTTGGAACAACTGAATTTATGCGTCTTAGAAGCAGTTTTCTCATACAAACTTTATATATCCGAACTCTGAATCAAATATGCTTCCCAAAAACAACATGGCTGCTGTGGTAGAACCTTTATTTTGATTGGCGATTTTCTGCATTTATCAGAGTGCCATCAGGTAGCCTGGTTTCAGATGTAAACAGGATTATTAGGGAAATCATTCTTCTTGCAAAGCATGTAAACGTTTTAATCAAACTATTATATTAATCTGATTATCCACATTTATCGCATTATTGTATGCATGTGACTGTACTCAGTGTATATTTGTAGGTGTATTTAATTTAATTGTCATATAAAGTTACACAATAGAGTGTCTGCTGGCTGCTTGTCTCTTGTCTTCCTGAGAAATACACACACTGCCAGAAAGAGACAAACCCCGTGCCTGCTCTGGGCTCATGAAGTCATAGGGTCAGAGGTTCAGAGTTGAAGGGTCATTCTGGGATCCCTGTGAGTGGCAAAAACAACACTGGCAATGAGGTAAGGTGTTTTTGTTAGAACCTTTACAGAACTTAATTTATTGGTTGTCAATATGGTGGCCTGATCCTTACACCCTCTGCAAAGGCATTAACCAGAGACAGTTGGCTGTTGCCAGTTGGTTATTAACACTGTACTAGTACCGTATTAATAAAGAAGCACAACGCTGGTAACTACAGAAGACACCAGGATTATATCATCAACTTTATGTATTATGTTGTTGACTGGCTGTTCTGAGAAGATGCAATCTAACTGCAATCTGAGGCGCTGCACAGTTGACATTCATTTATATAACACTGCCCCCTAGCAGCCAAACATTAACATTGCAAGGAAACTGACAACAGTTCTGCATTACTCTCAAGTTCAAGGAAACTGTTTGCAGGAAGGAAAGCAATGCAGACACCCAGATGAAACAACTACACGAACACTTATCTCCTCTAGGCTCTAACCTAGTACTAATATATATATATATATATATATATATATATATATATATATATATATATATATATATATATATATATATATATATATATATATATATATATACACACACACACACAGGTGAAAGCAAATCGCCAGTAGGCATCATCGCTATTGAGATGCACCCTAAAGATCTGAATATTGATTGACACATTGAATGATTGACAGTTCAATAGGGCCCGCTAGGAGAGGAAACATCAGCCTACTCCAGGTTCCCTCCATCCACACATTGTACCAGAGAAACAATAGCAGCATTGTCTGCATGCCAAACTAAGGAAAGGGTGAATCTACAGTAGGTAGATTCCAAACCCACTATTTTGACTGTCAAAAATAGAGATTTGCTTTTGTTAGGCTGCTGACGGTTTTCCTCAAGAATACTAAAATTAGGCTATTTTCTGTAGCGCTCCTCTCAGGAGAGGTGGTGAAGTGTTGATACCCAGGTCTGGTGCCACGGTAGAGATCACACGATACATTCCAGGTAGAAGCTGTCCATTGGCACAGATCTAGAATCAGCTGGTTCCTGATCCCTCATCTCTCATCCCAGCTGTCAAGACAACTACAGTATAGACAGGACACTCTCTGGACATCACACTCAATCAGACCACTCATATCTCTCTACAAATGACTGTGCTCTAACCTAGTACCATATCTCATATCTCTCTTCATATGACTGTGCTTTAACCTAGTACCATATCTCATATCTCTCTTCATATGACTGTGCTTTAACCTAGTACCATATCTCATATCTCTCTTCATATGACTGCGCTCTAACCTAGTACCATATCTCATCTCTCTCTTCATATGACTGCGCTCTAACCTAGTACCATATCTCATATCTCTCTTCATATGACTGCGCTCTAACCTAGTACCATATCTCATATCTCTCTTCATATGACTGCGCGCTTACCTAGGGCTTGTAGGACAGCTGTGATGACTGCAGGACCTCCGTGAATATGGAACTCCGCACTGTCTTCCCCTGTGAAGCTGTGGGGACCTGACAAGAAAGCACAACAACAGTCACAACAACAACATTGGACCAAGCAGAACAGCTACTATGAGATGCATTGTGGGTTTATCCAAAAATAACTGTGAGATGTCCTCTAGGACCGATATGACCTTGGAACCAGAGGACCAGTCCTCGGTCCAGCAGCTCTTTGGACTGGGGGTCAGTGATCCTCCGTAGCTGGGCAGTACGAGGAGGGGGTAGGGTCAGACCTGCCATATTCCTCAGGACCATGGAGGAGGCAGGACCACTGACACGGACCACCGCCACACCACACCTGCCGTGGCCCGACGACAGGGCGAAGATGGTCTCAGCATCGCATACCGCTCTGGTAGGGATACACAGGCCCCTCACTGATGGAGCTGCTCTGCTGAAGACAATTATTCAATTGTCAAGCGGCTGGGTCCTTGAAAAGAGCTATATATACACTGAACAAAAATATAAATGCAACATGCAACAATTTCTAAGATTTTACTGAGTTACAGTTCACGTAAAGAAAATCAGTATAATTTGGCCCTAATCTATGGATTTCACATGACTGGGAATACAGGTATGCATCTGTTGGTCACAGATACCTTAAAAAAAAGTTAGGGACGTGGATCATAAAACCAGTCAGTAACTGGTGTGACAACCATTTGCCTCATGGAGCGCGACACATCTCCTTCGCATAGAGTTGATTAGCCTGTGCATGTTGTCCCAAACATGCTCAATGAGTGACATGTCTGGTGAGTATGCAGGCCATGGAAGAACTGGTACATTTTCAACTTCCAGGAATTGTATACAGATCCTTGCGACATGGGGCCGTGCATTATCATGCTGAAACATTGGGCCTCAGGATCTCGTCACGGTAACTCTGTGCATTCAAATTGCCATCGATAAAATGCAATTGTGTTCATTGTCCATAGCTTATGCCTGCCCGTACCATAACCCCACCTTACCATGGAGCACTCTGATCACAACCTTGACATCAGCAAACCGCTTGCCCACACGACGCCATACACATGGTCTGTGGTTGAGGCCGGTTGGACGTACTGCCAAATTCTCTAAAACGACATTGGAGGCAGCTTTTGGTAGAGACATTAATATTAAATTCTCTGGCAACAGCTCTGGTGAACATTCCTGCAGTCAGCATGCCATTGTGTTGTGTGACAAAACTGCACATTTTAGAGTGGCCTTTTATTGTCCCCAGCACAAGGTGCACCTGGGTAATGATCATGCTGTTTAATCAGCTTCTTGATATGCCACACCCGTCAGGTGGATGGATTATCTTGGCAAAAGAGAAATGCTCACTAACACGGATATAAACAAATTTGTGCACAACATTTTAGAGAAATACGCTTTTTGTGCGTATGGAAAACTTCTGCGATCTTTTATTTCAGCTCATGAAACATGGGACCAACACTTTACATGTTGCGTTTATATTTTTGTTCAGTGTTATTATTAAATCGGGGAACAAGCCCCAAAAGGGTCTGGAACCCTCTTGTTATTGTAGGGTTTTTATTAATTGTCAATTTTTTTGGAGAGTTCTTAAATGGTAAAACCTACAGAGACCAAACTTGGTGGGATGGTATACAATTATGCACAAATACATCTGGTTGCACGTGGTGCAACTCTGCCAAATGGTGGCACTATAAACAACCTTTGACTTCAAAAGGTCAGCCCCGCTCCCTCATTCAACCTATAGTAACATTTGGTACATAGGTTCCTCTCTACCCAAGGAACAAATGTGCCTCTTGGACCAATGACGTCACCGTGATGGATTATCTGCCATTTTGAAAATTACGTAAATTTATTTTGAAAAATTAATTTAAACAACATCTCAGACACCACTACACCGATTTCTCCGAAACTTGGTGTACAGCATCTATAGACTAAGATCTTCAAATGCAACACAAATGAAGTTGATATCGTTGAGTGAGCTCGGGCCTGACAGCACTCTTGGAGGGAAGGGAGCCCCCTGCTGGCCATGCATCTCAATACTCTACAATGTTTCCTGAAGTGTGCACTGGTTCATTACCCACATGGATTCAAAAGTATACAATTGGTGTGAGTACCAGAAATGAAGTCAGGACCGGAACCCTTTAAATCCAGACCAAGAGTTTTTAAGGACCAAGGACCAGTGGATCGAGACCATGACCTGACCAAGACCAGTTTAAATGGGTAGAAATAGTATAGTACAGTATAGTTCTGTACAGTACAGTTCAGTTCAGCACAGTCTAGTACAGTACAATAATGTACAGTATGGTAAAGTACAGTACAATACATTATAGTTCAGTACAGTAAAGTATAGTACAATTATGTACAGTACATTACAGTACATTATGGTTCAGTACATTACAGTAGAGCAAAGTAGAGTACAATACATTATAGAAATCAAATGTTGGGCCAAATATACATCTACACTGAGCGCAGAAAACATTAAGAACACTGGTTCTTTCCATGACATAGACTGACCAGGTGAATCCAGGTGAAAGCTACGATCCCTTATTGATGTCACTTGTTAAATCCACTTCAAATCAGTGTAGATGAAGGGGAGGAGACAGGTTAAAGAAGGATTTTTAAGCCTCGAGACAATTGAGAAATGGATTGCGCATGTGTGCCATTCAGAGGGTCAATGGGCAAGACAAAACAATTAAGTGCCTTTGAACGGGGTATGGTAGTAGGTGTCAGGCGCACCGGTTTGTGTCAAGAACTGGAATGCTGTTGGGTTTTTCACGCTCAACAGTTTCCAGTATGTATCAAGAATGGTCTACCACCCAAAGGACATCCAGCTGTGGGAAGCATTGGAGTCAACATGGGCCAGCATCCCTGTGGAACGCTTTCGACACCTTGTAGCCGGAACGAATTTAGGCTGTTCTGAGGGCAAAAGGAGTGGGTTGCGCTGGCAAGATAGTGGGTTCGATTCCCACGACCACCCAAATGTAAAGAATGTATGCACACGACTGTAAGTTGCTTTGTATGAAAGCAACCTGCTAAATGGAACGTTATATGATTTGTGCAAGAGATTGAGTCAACACTGGAACCTGCAATTCATACATATACAGTGCCTTCGGAAAGTATTCAAACCCCTTGACTTTTTCCAGATTTTGTTACGTTATAGCCTTATTCTAAAATTGATTACATTTGTTTTGTTCCTCCTCAATCTACACACAATACCCCATAATAACAAAGCAAAAAGACGTTTAGAAATCTTAGCAAAAATATTACAAATAAAAAACTGAAATATTACATTTACATAAGTATTCAGGCCCTTTACTCAGTACTTTGTTGAAGCACCTTTGGCAGCAATTAAAGCCTCAAGTCTTCTTGGGTATAACGCTGCAAGCTTGGCACACCTGTATCTGGGGAGTTTCTCCCATTCTTCTCTGCAGATCCTCTCAAGCTCTGTCAGGTTGGATGGGGAGCGTTGCTGCACAGCTATTTTCAGGTCTCTACAGAGATGTTCGACCGGGTTCAAGTCCGGGCTCAGGCTGGGCCACTCAAGGACATTCAGAGACTTGTCCCGAAGCCACTCCTGTGTTGTCTTGGCTGTGTGCTTAGGGTCGTTGTCCTGTTGGAAGGTGAACCTTTGCCCCAGTCTGAGGTCCTGAGCGATCTGGAGCAGGTTTTCATCAAGGATCACTCTGTACTTTGCTCCGTTCATCTTTGTCTTGTTGGAAAATGGTGTTCCATTTGATGTAAAAGCTTTGGCTTCTCTTGCATTGGAGACATGATCATAATCATCCTGGCACAGCCATCTTGGATCAATCATCCTGGCACAGCCATCTTGGATCAACCATACTGTCAGAGCCATCTTGGATCAACCATACTGTCACAGCCATCTTGGATCAACCATACTGTCACAGCCATCTTGGATCAACCATAATGTCACAGCCATCTTGGATCAACCATACTGTCACAGCCATCTTGGATCAGCCATACTGGCACAGCCATCCTAAACTCATCACATTGTTATGTTCTAACTTTAGAAACGGTCATTAAATATTGAAATAACTGTGGTGATGGCTTAAGCAGACCATGTTTAGTGACTGCACATCATCATGAAACCCTGCTCCTAACCAGTGCTGGCCTCAATTCCCAACCAATGCTGAAAATAGCAGCTACAGAGCTGCTGTCATGTAAACTTTCTGTTATATTTTTTATCAGCTGTATTGTGGATTCTAAACGTGTCTTGTATGAGACAAACCACTGTATAAGTTTAGGATACAGATGCAGATGCAGACATTTTCATTGTGTGTGATCCCACATCACAGCACAAACAACACAGTGGTATTCAAACATTTTAAGCAGGGACCCATTTTCTTTGCCATAATTTCTGGGGACAGGACACCATTTTTTTTTCACCAGAATTTCTGGGGACCCCATTTTCTTTGGCAGAATTTCTGGGGACCCCATTTTTTTCATCAGAATTTCAGGGGACACAATTTTTCCCCCTAATAATTTATTGTGACCCCACCCCAAATCTAATGACACAACCTTAAAATGAGTACATTTAGATTTTTACATCAACAAATAACCTTCAATTCATTGCATTTTCATCTCTTATCAAATTATGTTTTTCAAAAACATTTGTATATTGTCCCATACAATAATTTGTACTCTTAATTTTTTGTCCCCACTGCAATTCCTCCGTGACCCCGACTTTGAATATCACTGCTCTAATAGAATCTAATCTGACCTAATGTGATTCTAACCTTTGACCTATTTCCCCATCTCTCCAGACGTCTAGCGAGGGCAGACACTCAGTCCGGATCTCAGGAGTCAGCACCATCGACTTCTGGGCCGGATTTTCCAGCAAGCCCACTCTGGACTTCAAGATGACCTCCAGCCGGCCGGTTCAAGGTCAGTAAGGTCACTTGACCCTCCTCGTTGTACCTTTCCATCACACACCTGCTCCTTTAGTTTGACTGGAAATGGTGGGATGTTACCCTTTGGGATAATAGCTATCTTTTGTGTGCTTTACCTTAAGCTTAATTTCATGCTTAAGTTTCAAGGGTCTTTGGTATTTGGTTTTTCATATTGTTTGGAGATTTATGAATTTGACAGTGGACCCTATTCTCATCATCCTCTTTTGTCTTCTCCTAACCTCCCCCTTTCTCCCTCCCTATTCCTGACTAGTCTCCCAGTCCCTGCCGCTGAAAAACATCCCCACAGCATGATGCTGCCACCACCATGCTTCACCGTAGGGATGGTGCCAGGTTTCCTCCAGACGTGACGCTTGGCATTCAGGCCAAAGAGTTCAATCTTGGTTTCATCAGACCAGAGAATCTTGTTTCTCATGGTCTGAGAGTCTTTAGGTACCTTTTGGCAAACTCCAAGCGGGCTGTCATGTGCCTTTTACTGAGGAGTAGGGCTGAACGATTAATTGCATTCGCGATAATATCGCGATTTGACTGAACGCGATTTTCTAATCGCAACGTGCGCGATTTGAGGTGGTCACGTGACGCGACTTTTCATGCTGTCCAGCGCAATGGCCTCTTGCTCGACGGAACAGTCAGAAACTGACACAGCTGATACTTTAATATCGAAGAGGAACAGCACGTCGGTGGTGTGGAACTATTTTGGTTTTAAAAAAGAAGATGCTGAGCAGCGTCAGGTGTTGTGCAGAGCATGCCGTGCTCCGATTGCTACTTCACGGGGTAACACTACAAACCTGTTTCAGCACTTAAAAAAATACCACAAATCAATGCATGACAGTTGTATGACCAAAATGCCGAGCATCAGTGCGCGAGACAAGCCAAATACCTCAAGACAGGGATCACTGACAGAAATGTTCGAAAGTGTCACTCCGTATGAACGTAATTCAAAACGGCACGGAGAAATCACTCGGACAATAACCGAGTTCATAGCCAAAGATATGATGCCTCTCAGCACGGTGACCAAGCCTGGGTTCATGGCATTAATACATACGCTTGATAAACGTTACAGTATACCCTCCCGCACATACTTCAGTCAGACTGCCATACCGGAGCTGTACAAAAAGTGCAAAGAGAAAGTCGCCGCGGAACTTAAAACGGTGGAGTTTTTTGCTAGCACTACTGATATGTGGTCAAGCCGCACAGCTGAGCCGTACCAGAGTCTTACAGTCCATTTTATTGATGAAGATTTCAACCTCCGAGCTCGCTGCCTACAAACTACCTACTTCCCAGACGATCACACAGGGGAAAATATTGCAGCCGGCCTGAGAGAAGGGCTTGTCAGCTGGGATCTCCACGAGGAGAATCACGTCTGCATCACGACGGACAACGCGTCGAATATGGTGCTTGCTGCGCGGCTTAATGAATGGACGAGGCTCCAATGTTTTGGCCACAGATTACATCTTGCCATTGGTAAATTATCGTGTGTGTGTGTGTGTGTGTGTGTGTGTGTGTGTGTGTGTGTGTGTGTGTGTGTGTGTGTGTGTGTGTGTTTGTGTGTGTGTGTGTGTGTGTGTGTGCGCGAGTGCGAGAGAGAGAGATGCGTCGATTAGTAAAGCTGAATATACAAATATATATAAATGATATTATATAAATCGGATGGGATTAAATAAATTCATACTTCCACTCCTTTTCTAATATGTAAATTCATTTTACTTGCTTATATCATATGTCTGTCTGTGGTGGAATGCCCACCTGCATTTTTTTTCTTTTCTTGTTTTTGTTTTTTACATGTTTTTTTAGTGTTTATGAGAGAGAGAGAGAGAGAAAGAGAGAGAGAATTGACATGCAAATAAAGACCCTTTGAATTGAGAGAGAGAGAGAGGATGTGTTGTGGATGTGTGTATTTCAGAATTACAGCTAATTTGAGTGTGTAATAGTGAGAGCCTTGTATCAAAACTCAAATTGTGTGTAATACACTACTTTTTATTTCTTTTAGAAAATGCACTCAAAGATGACAGAGTGTCAAGGGCAACAGCACTGTGCAGGAAGCTGGTGGGGCACTTTTCCCACAGTTGGAAGAAGAAAGCAGCCCTGACGGAGGCACAGAGAGAGCTCAAACTCCCTGAGCACAACCTCATAACGGAGTGCCCAACAAGATGGGGTTCTAAAGAAATGATGATTGCCAGAGTGCTTGAACAGGCCAAAGCCATTTCTCAGGTATTGTCTGGAGATCGATATGCACGCTCCCTTATCCCAACCTGGCAGGATATTGACGTGTTGGAGTCGATTCACAAGGCACTGCATCCTCTACTGGAGTTTACTGATGCTCTTTCTGGAGAGGAGTATGTAAGCATCTCCTACCTCAAGCCAGTTCTCCACCTTTTTGCCACATCAGTCCTGGCTGAAGATGCTGAGGACACTGACCTGACTAAATCAATAAAAACCAAAGTCCTAGCATACCTCAATAACAAATATGGAGACCCAAACATCCAGGAGCTTTTGGATGTTGCCTGTTTCCTGGACCCTAGGTTCAAAATACAGTACATCAGTACAGACAACATCCCTGCTATCAAGACTCGTCTGAAGACAGAGATAGTAGACTTGGCACAACGTACATATCATTGGGTAAATAATTATGTATTTCACAAAAACAAAAATTTTCTGTAAAATCTAACTGGAAAACTAATGGCTGTTGTTTTCATCTAATAGGAGAAGAGGTCTCGTACTGAAACTGTTCAGATGCCTCAAAGTGCACAGTCCTTGGGGGAAAAGACGAAGAGGTCTCTTGGCAGTTTTTTCAAGACCAGTTCAGCCTCTCCTTCTTTGCCTGTAAATCTTGAAGATGTCGCAGAGGCAGAGATAAACAATTACCTGATGACTCCTACCATTGATGGAGAAGATGATCCATTGGCTTGGTGGAGGGTGCACAAGATCAGCTACCCACAGTTGTGCACCATGGCACGCAAGTATCTTTGTGTACCTGCTACAAGCGCTCCCTCAGAGCGTCTTTTTAGCACAGGAGGGAATATTGTGACTTGCACTCGCTCAGCCTTGAAGCCAGAAAAAGTCAATATTCTGGTTTTCTTAGCAAAAAACCTGTGAGCCACTGAGAACAGAACTGTTGGATAAGTATGGCTGGCAGTGCCATACTCGTAGTGAACTTTAGTCTGTGTGGTGTGTTATTGTTGTGTACTTGAGATAAGTGAGGCTCATCTATTTTATATTATAATATTCAAATCGTTTATAAAAAATAGTTTGTCTAAATTAAAAGTGCATTTCTCATTTTTTATTTATAACTTTATTTACTTTGATTTTACAAAATATTTTCAAAGCAAATTCCTTGTTTCAGTTGTGTGAAATGTTACTGACTTGGGAGCAGTAAGATACATACAATTTAAAATTATTTTTTTCTTAAGACTGTACCTTTTGCACACAGTGTTTACAAAGTTCATGCCTTTGTTTAAATTATTTAAATGCACAGTGGCAAAGCCACAGATGTTTCTGTAATGAGCAGTTCAATAAAAATGTCATTTATTTCAAGTCATACATGTTTGAATTTAATTCTAACAAATAGACCCAGCCTATGGGAAAGAACATTTCACACTAAATGTATATACTATTGTGTTGGTCATATTTAAATCATTCATTATGTTTTGTAGGGGAAAAAGGATAAATAAATTAAATCGCATATTAAATCGCAATCGCAATATTGGGGGCAAAAAATCGCAATTAGATTATTTTCCAAAATCGTTCAGCCTTACTGAGGAGTGGCTTCCGTCTGGCCACTCTACCATAAAGGCCTGATTGGTTGAGTGCTGCAGAGATGGTTGTCCTTCTGAAAGTTTCTCCCATCTCCACAGAGGTACTCTAGAGCTCTGTCAGAGTGACCATCGGGTTCTTGGTCACCTCCCTGACCAAGGCCCTTCTCCCCCGATTGCTCAGTTTGGCCGGGCGGCCAGCTCTAGGAAGAGCCTTGGTGGTTCCAAACTTCTTCCATTTATAAATGATGGAGGCCACCGTGTTCTTGGGGACCTTCAATGCTGCAGACATTTTTTTGGTACCCTTCCCCAGATCTGTGCCTCGACACAATCCTGTCTCGGAGCTCTACGGACAATTCCTTCGACTTCATGGCTTGTGGTACCTTATATAGACAGGTGTGTGCCTTTCCAAATCATTGAAAATACAACAGGTGGACTCCAATCAAGTTGTAGAAACAGCTCAAGGATGATCAATGGAAACAGGATGCGCCTGAGCTCAATTTCGAGTCTCAATACTTATGTCTGAATACTTGTGTAAATAAGGTATTTCTGTTTTTAATTTTTTATACATTTGCTAAAATTGTTTTTGTTTTTTTCATTATGGGGTATTGTGTGTAGATTGCTGAGGAACATGTTTTATTTAATCAATTTTAGAATAAGGCTGTAACAAAATAAAATGTGGAAAAAGTCAAGGGGTCTGAATACTTTCCGAAGGCACTGTAGTGGGTAAGAGCGTTGTGCCAGTAACCGAAAGGTCGCTGGTTCTAATCCCCGAGCCGACTAGGTGAAAAATCTGTCGGTGTGCCCTTAAGCAAGGCACTTAACCCTAATTGCTCCTGTAAGTCGCTCTGAATAAGAGCGTCTGCTAAATGACTAAAATGTAAATGTAAATGTAAGCATCCCTAGCCAGTGAGGGATGTTGTACCAATAACAAATTTTATGACTTGTAAAATAAGGCATGCAGCTTGCAGCTATATTTATTATTAATAATAATGTTAAGACATGGAAGACAAGTCATATCATGGGACTGTTATATGGCTCCCCATCATTAGCTGGCTAACAAGATGCGGGTTATCAATTTGTTAAGGGATATTATTAAGTGATATGTTGGTTGTAAAACGGTAAAAGTATGGTTATGATCAGGATACATTTAATTGAAATAAAAGCAACTAGCCCAGAGAGTTTTGACTAACCTTAATGTCTTGAGGGTGAGAATGGCGCTTCTCCACAATCCCCAAGAAGTGCATGGCAACATTATGATTCAAAGCAAATGTTGCAGAGCTGACCGGCTCTGCCGACTGTATGTAGCTAGCTAGGTTTATTTGTCGCCCCTATTCTCGGTAGAGGCTATAACAACTACAGCTGTCTATGAGAAATGTTGCCATCGTTTAATCAAAAGGCAAAAGCTTACGTGAGATTCACTAGAGGCATTCTGTCAAACTTTCTGGTGGTGACTGAAATACTTGAATATGGCAGTTAGACAACGCAGAGTTGTATTTACTATCTATCGGTGACATTCAGCTCACAAACTCCCCTTGCCTGTATCCATGCTTCTTTCTTTCGTTTCCAAAACGATGAAAGCGCGTTAATCCAACGGATCGTTTTTATTGGTCTGGAGTCCTCAACCTCGTAAGAGATGCATGGATGTAACTGGTCCAACCACCGTCAATCAAGAATATGCCCTCCCTTTTTGTGCTATTAAAATGGGTCCGTGCTGCTACTGCAGCGATATAGTGTGCGCAACGTTGTATTCTGTTTATTTTGCATAAATATGACATCATCCACTGACCTTGTTAATTTGGGTGTGTTCGTAAATTAAATCTGGAGCGGCAGAGAAGCGCTCAGAGTGCGCTCTGGGCGTTCGTAAATTCAGAGCCTTGTCAGAATGTCCTTTCATAAATTCAGAGCTTTTCGCTCTCAGAGCGTACACTGACTGCTCTGGCCGAGGAGTAGTGTTGATCGGAGTAGATAGCCAGAGCGAATTTACGAACGCACCCTAATGCTTTGAACACACCAACTGTGTTTGCGCAAAATAGTTTGAAGCATCATCTAGAAGCATCATCTAGATACATGTGCAACAAAAGTTCAACATTCACCTTCTGCTACCACTTCTGTCAACCCGTTACCCACACAGTTTGACGCATATGTTTGATAAATCCAAATAAATCTAACGTATGCACCACACAGAACGTACTACAACTGCCTCTTTAACGCAATGCTGCAAGGCAAACGCAGCGTTCAATTGGAAATGAATGTACTTCTGGTGTACCAAAACGCAAGCACAGTCGGTGTGTTCGAAGCGTTTGTATCGTTTTGTTCAACGTTGTAGCAGAGATCTTTATATAATGACGAGATGTTCATGTCTCCGCCCTAACAATGGTGGTCGTTGTCCCAAACGCGGGAAGGCAGGCGACAAGCTTAGGTCCAAAATAAGCCCATAGTAACGCATTGGGTTTATTTTGGACATACTTTGGCGAGAGTGAAACCTCTCGCTTTGCCTCTTCCTCTCTGGTTGTATTCTATGTTAATGAAGCTGTAGTATCCTACTTACTGTTCGTGGTATTAGGCACATTATGAACCGGGAAACCTTAAAGGTGCACTATGCAGAAATCACTCCGCCATTTCCTGGTTGCTAAAATTCTAATAGTTCGCCTAATTTCAGTTTATGGGATAAAACAAGCAAGTACAGTGTATAGAATCATTGTATCATCTAAACCGCTGTGAAATATATTTTCCACGACCAAAAATATTGTAATTTCAGCTGTTTGAAGCTGGTGTACAAAACTGAAAGTAAAAGATGCAAAAACTAAACTTAATGAGAAACATAGAAATTGTGGACATAGAACAGATCTACTGCTTGCTTTAAATGAGAATGACAGATCTATAACGCACATTTCTATGGGAATTTGGTGGGGTCACCCAAAAAGTTACATATTGCAGCTTTAATATCATACTCTTTGATAATGTGCATGCCTATAGATTTTCAATGTAGTTTTCTGTTACATTTAAGGATGTTTTAGAAAGCATATATATTTTTAAAAAACGTTTAAAATATATATATTTTTAGAATAATCTTCATGATAGAAACCTGCCATATTTTCTTTGAGCACTTGCAGCAAATACATTATGTAACATGCCTATCTACAGTAAAGTTTTCTCTCTCTGTGAAACACATGATAAACTGTCACTGTGATGATGTCACCATCTGGCCATATCCTTACTTGCCTTGAAGTGAAGCTGTTTCTGTCAGCTCAGTTTCAGTCTAGTCCTAGTACTTTGATCACTGAAATAAATCCCATATAAACTGTCATTTTGAATTTACCTTATGATTTAAATTCGGATTATTTCTCATTCTTAAAGGGGTAAGGGATCCAATTATGTGATTGAGAAGATACAATATTATATTTTTATTATCATACAAGCCATAAGTGTTTTGATTTAGTTAAAAATAATAATCCAGTCTCTTTTGGATGATTTGAGGATTACCTTTCAAAGCTTCACAACAGATCTCACGGCTCTCCTACCCTAATGCCGTGGGGTCAGTACATGGACAAGTCCCATAAAAGCAATTTGTTTTGTAGCCTAGTTTGAATACTCGCCATGCTCTCTGTCATCTGACAGCTGCAAATATCTGCAGTGGGGCTCCCCAGTGCACATATACACTGAGTGTACAAAACATTAGGAACACCTTCCTAATATTCAGTTGCACACCCCTTTGCCCTCAGAACAACCTCAATTTGTTGGGGCATGGACTCTACAATGTGTCGAAAGCATTCCACAAGGATGCTGGCCCATGTTGATTCCAATGCTTCCCACAGTTGTGTCAAGTTGGCTGGATGTCCTTTGGGTGGTGGACCATTCTTGATACACACGAAAAACTGTTAAGCATGAAAAACACAGCAGCGTTGCAGTTCTTGACACAAACCGGTGCGCCATGGCACCTACTAACATACCCCGTTCAAAGGCACTTAAATATTTTGTCTTGCACATTCACCCTCTGAATGGCACACATACACAATCCATACACAATGTTAGGAAGGTGTTCCTAATGTTTGGTACACTCAGTGTATATGTGCACTGAGGAGCCCACTGCAGATCTTTGCAGCTGTCAGATGATGGCGAGTAAGCAGAATTTATGCTGGTGGTACTAGCTACCTCTGAGCTCCACCGAGGGGAGTGCTGGGCTGGGCTGGATGGGAGGGCTATAGGAGGGGTGGGAGGGATGGGCTGGGAGGGCTGAGGTGGGAGGGCTGGGCTCCACGGCAGACGGTGGCCAGGGGGGTGGAGAACAGGAGAAGACTCTGAGGGTGTATCTCAATAGTCTCAACAATCCCTCCTCTCTCGTCTCTTCTCCTTCATCAGGACTGATCTAATCTTGGTTAACCCAGAACTAAAATCTTGTGTAATTTGGTCAGATGCTCAGTTATGTTTACGAGAGATTAGCACTAATCTAACAGGACTGGACAGGTGACAGCAAATCCTCTGTGTGTATCCTGTCATTATTGCCGTCAGCCCCTGTTTCTTTTTAGATCAGTGCAGATGAAGGAGAATAGACGAGGCGAGGAAGCCACGTTAGACTACTGTTTATAGGCAGGGTACTTAGGCAGTCAGAGCCTAGTGTCTGAGGGACACTCTTTAACCTGTGATCTGAATTATTCAGTGGGGCTCCATAGAGGACAGCTGGCACCTTCCTTGAACCATCAGCTCCAAGGTTTTGTCTTCTTCCTTTCCTCTGGCTGTATGTGTGGTAAAAGCATGTAGTAATGTAGTTCTCTTGGCACAGGGGACGGTCACACGCCTTACATACGCACACACTAAACTGATAATAGGTTGGGGAGTTTGTCATGTGTGGAGACTGTTACGTAGGCTAACATCAATTTTAGTTTTGAAGAAGACTTGGCATTCTCTGTCTACAGAATACGTATATTCAAACGGAGTCTACGTGGACGGTGTGCCCCTTCTGTTCCTGTGTTTTGACGGTTCTGACAAAGTAAATAAACGAGGTCTCGGTTCACCTTCTCTAGGCTATTTACAAAGTAAAGAAATTGTGGTTTTGAGAAAGAGAATACTGTTTACGACAGTGTTCTAAACATAGGAGAGTATGAAAACAGAACCAACATGTATCAGACGCTACTGTAAGTGGACCTGTCATCCAGGAATATTGGAAAGCATATGTTAGGCTACGGTGTGTCTATTCTGCTGTGCAGAAGTTAAATGGGGATGACTCCAATGTGGGCTAGAGAGGAAGCAGATTATCTGTCTTGCCCAGACCTGAGCCTCACAAAAATGTTTATCTGTGAAGATATTTTTTTGCATTGATAAATAAATCATTATGTACTTAATCCTAACCAGACAGGCTGGGAGCTTTGTTGTGCCTTTCACATCCGAGGAGATGAGCTTCACCTGCCTGCCTGCCTGCCTGCCTGTCTGCCTGCCTGCCTGCCTGCCTGTCTGCCTGCCTGCCTGCCTGCCTGTCTGTCTGCTGGACTGTTCAAGCACCTGCCACAACATTGGCTACTCTATGACAGCTACTCCGCTAATAAACAGTAAGTACATAAACCTTGCTTTATAGGAACATAAATGTATGTTGTGTCTTATAATTGTGTATGTTATGGAGTGGCATCATGGGTGACTGGCATGACTGGTGGTGGCATGCTTTTCCCAATGGCATGGAATTGAACATGAAATATAAAACGTTTCAATATTTTCAGTGATATCATAGCTGGTGGTAGCGCCTTTGCACCGGGGCTTGGTTCTATAAAAAGGAACAATTTGTTCTCTAGCGGCTTGCAGAGGTCAGGGAAAGTGAAAGGTGCATTTATTGCAATTCTCTCTTGGAGGGCGAGGAGGAGAATCATGATATTTTATTTCCAGCGTGCATGTGTGTGTATGTGTGTGTTCGTGCGTGCGTGTGTGCGCGTGTATGTGTGTGAGTGAGGCTGTCTGTAGCCTACGTATGTCGTCCCCCCTTCTCTCTTTGTCCCTCCTCCATAGTAAGAATCAACGGAGCGCTATCAATCTGCTCGCATCCTGCTGCAAACCAGGATGAGCCACCACCACAACAACCTTCACTTCACTTTCACGTTCATTTAACCCCTCTCTTTCTGACACAACGACCAGCCGCGGTCCATGCTTTGCCTGCTTGAGATGCGATTTCGCTCTCCCTTTTCCCGGAGAATATCGTCCGTTACTCCCCACTGAAAGACCATGCCAGAGAAGGGGGTGGCGGGAGCAGCAGCCGCTGCAGCTGCCGGTAGCAGCTCTTCCGACTGCAGCGGTGGCACCGAGAGCTCGCGGCACAGACACCGATCACAAGGCGAAGGGGAAAAGACAGATCAAAGTGCTGCCTCCTCGCAGCAAACGTCCTCCGGTGTACTGGGTGAGTGCGTCTTTCAAAGGGTCGGTTTGGATTGGGCCGGGGACGGAAATTGAATGTAGAATTGGAGCGACAGGACAGGTGGATGTGGCAGGAAAACGAGATGAGCAGAGCATCACAATATAGCCAATAGCCTACTGCCACCGCACCGTCCTTTTTGTCTTTATGCACCGGGCCCTTAGAAAAACATCCAACATCTTATCTTGTTTGTAAAATTATCTATTTGTCCTCAAAGGTCACTGTATCTTCGTCGCTGTCACTAGGCTACTAACATCCCACTGACATGTGGTAGGTTAGCCTGTAATATGCAGCAACGTCCCAGTTGCCAGCTTCTTGACAAATTAACCTTTTAATGTCACGGAAATATTAGGCTACTGTATTCTGAGCTTTCAAACGGTCCGGGTTTTGATCGTTGGCCACGAAAAACTTACATTATACTACACTACACAGCCTGTTCAAACCGAAACGCATTTCGTACAATTGACAGATGAATGTTTTGTTATTTAAATTATGTATTATGGGAAGCATCTTGGTGGCATTGTGCCCCGTCTTCTATCACTGGGCTTATGAATTCGGACCCGTTTATTTGAATAAGCAACATCGGTCATATTCTGCGCTCGGCGCGTGGCCTGTGTTATTTTTGGGATACGGTCCCGGGGCCTGTGTTATTTTTGGGATACGGTCCAGGCTTCATGTGAAAACCGGAGCCGGGATTTCGGGGAACCGCAGCAGCTGCGTGTGGTTGTTTTCATGTCAGGGCTGAAGAGCCGGCAGAGAGAGCACAGGCAGCATGCTTCCGATGAGTTGTGCTGCTGCCTGCTGCAAAATGATGCAGTGTGTGTCCTGGCTGTCTGGAGAGGGGCCATGGTCAGCCAGACTAGGTAAGGTAACCTAAGAATAGTCATCAGGGTCGGCCCTAGCCTTTTGGGGGCCTGAACCTCTTAAGGATCGGACCCTTTTTTCCAATTTTCGCCTAAAATGACATACCCAAATCTAACTGCCTGTAGCTCAGGACCTGAAGCAAGGATATGCATATTCCTGATACCATTTGAAAGGAAACACTTTGGAGTTTGTGGAAATGTGAAATGAATGTAGGATAATATAACACATTAGATCTGGTAAAAGATAATACAAACAAAAAAACATGCCGTTTTTTTGTATTTTTTGTTCCAGAAACGGTATCTTTCCATGTTTGTTTATTATATATATAAAAAAAAACATAAATTTTCCTTGTAAGATGGGAGTATTGAAATAGATTTTCCATATGTGTCCCTGTTCTGTGAAGGGAGTAGTACACAGCGTTGTACGAGATCTTCAGTTTCTTGGCAATTTCTCGCATGGAATAGCCTTAATTTCTCAGAACAAGAATAGACTGACGAGTTTCAGAAGAAAGAGGAGTGGGAGGCCCCGGTGCACAACTGAGCAAGAGGACAAATACATTAGAGTGTCTAGTTTGAGAAACAGGCGCCTCACAGGTCCTCAACTGGCAGCTTCATTAAATAGTACCCGCAAAACACCAGTCTCAACGTCAACAGTGAAGAAGCGACTCCGGGATGCTGACCTTCTAGGCAGAGTTGCAAAGAAAAAGCCATATCTCAGACTGCCCATCTTAATCTTTTATTTTTATTGGATAGTCTGAGATATGGCTTTTTCTTTGCAACTCTGCCTAGAAGGTCAGCATCCCGGAGTTGCCTCTTCACTATTCTGATTAGAGCCAGTTTGCGCTGTTCTGTGAAGGGAGTAGTACACAGCATTGTACGAGATCTTCAGTTTCTTGGCAATTTCTCACATGGAATAGCCTTCATTTCTCAGAACAAGAATAGACTGACGAGTTTCAGAATTAAGTTATTTGTTTCTGGCCATTTTGAGCCTGTAATCGAACCCACAATTGCTGATGCTCCAGATACTCAAATAGTCTCAACAAGGCCAGTTTTATTGCTTCTTTAATCATCACAACAGTTTTCAGCTGTGCTAATATAATTGCAAAAGTGTTTTCTAATGATCAATTAGCCTTTTAAAATGATAAACTTGGATTAGCAAACACAACGTGCCATTGGAACACAGGACTGATGGTTGCTGATAATGGGCCTCGGTACGCCTATGTAGATATTCCATAAAAAATCAGCCGTTTCCAGCTACAATAGCCATTTACAACATTAACAATGTCTACACTGTATTTCTGATCAATTTGATGTTATTTTAATGGACAAAAAATTGCTTTTCTTTCGAAAACAAGGACATTTCTAAGTGACCTCAAACTTTTGAATGGTAGTGTATATCATAAGGATGTGATACTGGTGATTTAAAAAAACTTATCCAATCGTTGTTGAGATCTGATATTCTGTGTAGCGGAAGACGAGACGTAGGCCAATGTTTCGTTTCTAGGTAAGCTTCAATTAGCTGGTTCAGTGCAGCGGGAGCAGGGGTGTAGTTCTGCCGGAGCGCACTGGAGCTACCAGTGGCGCTAGCTGTGCCACTAGAGATCCTGGTTCGAGTCAAGGCTCTGTCGCAGCCGGCCGCGACCAGGAGACCCATGGGTGGCGCACAATTGGTCCAGCGTCGTCCAAGGTAGGGGAGGGTTTGGCCGGCAGGGATGTGGGATGTTTCCCACGGGGGGCCAGTATCAAAAAACAAACAAACAAACAAAAAAACATGTATGCATTCACTAACTGTAAGTCGCTCTGGATAAGAGCGTCTGCTAAATGACTAAAATGTAAAATGTAAATGTAAATGTACCACTCCGCCACTTCTCACAGTGGGGCTTGTTTAGTAAAGTTAGATCAAAGCTGAATCAATGTCTTTGAATGTCACATAATGATTAATTAGTATTCTACATAACATAACCAAATATACATTTACATTTACATCATTTAGCAGACGCTCTTATCCAGAGCGACTTACAAATTGGTGCATTTTTTAAATGGGGGGTGGGGGAAGAAGGATTACTTTATACTATTCCAGGTATATAATAGCACAGTATAATGTTACTGTTACACCAAAAACACCACGTAATTTCTTATGAGATTTTAGGATGGGTTAGCTGAATAGTCACAAAAAAACTAAACAGCGCACCCCTCTAAGCAGAATGTGCTTTGATTGAAACAAAATACAGGAAGGCTAAACACTGAGTGGACAAAACATTAAGAACACCTGCTCTTTCTATGACAGACTGACCAGGTGAATCCAGGTGAAAGCTGTGATCCCTTATTGACGTTGCTTGTTAAATCCACTTCAAATCACTGTAGATGAAGGGGAGGAGACATGTTAAACATGGATTGTGTATGTGTGCCGTTCAATAGGGTGAATGGACAATAACAAATATTTATTAAGTGCCTTTGAACGGGGCATGGTAGTCGTTGCCATGGCGCACCGGTTTGTGTCAAGAACTGCAACGCTGCTGTGTTTTTCACGCTCAACAGTTTCCCGTGTGTATTAGGAAGGTGCTCTTAAATGTTTTGTACACTCAGTGTGTAGTTTGTTAACACCATCTGCTCTAATTTGCTCACACAACAGTAATTCAAGAAGATCTAAATCCATATTCCCAATGAAACTGATTGAGATCCAATGACTGGCATGGAGATGCAGTTTGGACGTTTCGCCATAAAACGTAAATAATTATTATTCACGATTGACAGGGATGACGGCCTATTTTGAAATTGGGTATGCCTAACTTGGTGTTTGAGGGTATTAAAAATATAGATGTATATTTTTTAGACAGTGTGGGTATAGGCAGACGTTGCTATTGGAGGATGTATTTTATGCATATTCTATAATGATATAGAATTCTATTGTATAGAACTATATATTCAATAGGCTACATCTGTCGGTACAAACTTTGAGGAAATGATGACGTCATTTACATTTTTAATTGCGCTCCAGCACCTAAAGAATTATCACTAAACCATGGGTGGTAGGGTGTGCGCCGTGAGAGTTTCTTCAAAGAGGTATGGGTTTCAGATGTTTTCGGAAGATGGGCAGGGACTCCGCTGTCCTGACTTTAGGGGGAAGCTTGTTCCACCTTTGGGGTGCCAGGACAGAGAAGAGCTTGGACTGGGCTGAGTGGGAGCTGCCCTCCCATTGGGGTGCCAGAACAGAGAAGAGCTTGGACTGGGCTGAGTGGGAGCTGCCCTCCCATTGGGGTGCCAGGACAGAGAAGAGCTTGGACTGGGCTGAGTGGGAGCTGCCCTCCCATTGGGGTGCCAGGACAGAGAAGAGCTTGGACTGGGCTGAGTGGGAGCTGCCCTCCCATTGGGGTGCCAGGACAGAGAAGAGCTTGGACTGGGCTGAGTGGGAGCTGCCCTCTTGTAGGGGTGGTAGGGCCAAGAGACCAGAGGTGGCGGAATGGAGTGCTCGTCTTGGGATGTAGGGTTTGAGCATAGCCTGAAGGTAAGGAGGGGCAGTTCCCCTTGCTGCTCCATAGGCAAGCACCAGTGTCTCGAAGATGATGCAAGCTTCGACTGGAAGCCAGTAGAGTGTGCGGAGGAGCGGGGTGACATGGGAGAACTTAGGAAGGTTAAACACCAAGCGGGCTGTGACGTTCTGGATAAGTTGCAGGGGTTTGATCGCACAAACCGGGAGCCCAGCCAACAGAGAGTTGCAGTAGTACAGACGAGAGATGACAAGTGCCTGGAATTAGGACCTGCGCCACTTCCTGTGTGCGGAAAGGTCGTACTCTACGGAAGTTGTAGAGCATGAACCTGCAGGAGCGAGTCACAGCTTTGGTGTTAGCAGAGAACGACAGGGTGTTGTCCAGGGTCACGCCAAGGTTCTTTGCACTCTGGGAGTAGGACACTGTGGAGTTGTCAACCGTGATGGAAAGGTCTTGGAGTGGGCTGCCTTCCCCGGGAGGAAGAGCATCTCCGTGTTGTCGAGGGTGAGCTTGAGGTTGTGGGCTGTCATCCAAGCTGAGATGTCTGCCAAGCATGCAGAGATATGTGTCGCCACCTGGGTGTCAGAAGGGGGAAGGAGAAAAGTAATTGAGTGTCATTCACATAGCAATGATAGGAGAGACCATGTGAGGATATGATGGAGCAGAGTGACTTGGTGTATAGAGAAAAGAGGGCCTAGAACCAAGCCCTGGGGGACACCAGTAGTGAGAGTACGTAGTGAAGACACAGATCCTCTCTAGATCACCTGGTAGGAGCGGCCTGCCAGGTAGGATGCAATCCAGGAGTGTTTAGAGCCTGAGACGCCCAGCCCTGAGAGGGTGGAGAGGAGGATCTGATGGTTCACGGTGTCAAAGGCAGCGGATAGATCTAGGAGGATGAGAACAGAGGAGAGAGAGTCAGCTTTGGCAGTGTGGAGAGCCTCTGTGACACAGTGTTGAGTGAGCTGCCTTGAAGCCTGAATGAGATAAGGAAAGGGTTGGTCAGAGACAGCACGTTCAAGTGTTTTGGAAAGAAAATAAAGAAGGGACACTGGTCTGTAGTTTTTGACGTCAGATGGGTCGAGTGTTGGTTTCTTGAGCCCTGGCCATCTTGAAGTCAGAGGGGATCCAGCCAGTAGTCAGGGATGAGTT
The DNA here is from genome assembly GCF_964263955.1 of Coregonus lavaretus. Lineage (NCBI taxonomy): Eukaryota > Metazoa > Chordata > Actinopteri > Salmoniformes > Salmonidae > Coregonus > Coregonus lavaretus. Next base: position 61,061,546 of record NC_139993.1, on the reverse strand, counting down.
GATGAGGGAAGTGAGGAATGGGAGGTCTCCAGAGATGGTCTGGAGAAGGGAGAAGGGGATGGGGTTAAGTGGGCAGGTTGTCGGGCAGCCAGACATCACTAGTCGCAGGATTTCATCTGGAGAGAGAGGGGAGAAAGAGGTCAAGGCGTAGGGTAGTTCTGTTTGAGTGGGATCAGTGGGCTCAGTAGGCTGAGTGAATGAGGAGCGGATGTCGTCAACCTTTTTTAATGGTTGACAAAGTAATCTGCAGAGGGTGGAGAGGGAGAGGGAGGAGGTGGAGGATTAAGAGGGGAGGAGAAGAGTTTCTCAGGGTTTACATTTTGAGTGATAGAAAGCGGCTTTAGCAGCGAATACAGAGGCTGAGAAGGTAGACAGGAAGGAATGGAAGGATGATAGGTCCTCCGGAAGTTTAGCTTTTTTCCATTTCCGCTCAACTGCCGGCAGCCCTGTTCTCTAAGCTCGCAGTGAGTCGCTCAACCAGGAAATGGGACCGTGAGAGCCAAAGGATGCGGAAAGGGAGGAGAGAAGGGTCGAGGAGGCAGAGTCAGGAGACTCTGCCTCTAGCTGAAGGGAGAGAGGATTGAATAGAAGAGGAGAGAGTAGTGGGAGAGAGAGATAGCGAAGATTGCGGCGGCGTATGACCATCTGGGTAGGGGCTGAGTGGATAGGGTTCGAGGAGAGATGGAGAGAAAAGGAAACAAAGTAGTGATCAGAGACCTGGAGGGGGGCTGCAGTGAGATTAGTAGGTGAACAGCCTCTAGTGAAGATGAGGTCAAGCGTATTACCTGCCTTGTGATTGGGAGGGGACTGGGAAAGGTGAGGTCAAAAGAGGAAAGGAGTAGAAAGTAAGAGGTGGAAAGAAATGAATTGACAAGTGACACTGACCCGCATGGAATTCAAATGAGGATATAGGCAGGTGAGAGAAGGGGTAAAAACACAACATCTCAATTTAGGAGAAATTAGCAGCCCTGTGCCACCACCGCAACGACCAGATGCTCTCGGACGATGAGAGAACACACAGTCAGATGATGAGAGAGAAGCTGGAGTAGCAGTGTTCTCTGAGGTGATCCATGTCTCCATCCGGGCCAAAGATTGTAGGGACCAAAGGGCAGCGTAGGCTGAGACGAACTCGGCAATACTGACCGCAGATCACAGTTCCAAACACTGCCGGAGACTAGGAATTCCACATGGGCTGTGAGCGCAGGGGAAACTAAATTAGAAGGGTTGCAGCCACGGGGTGGGGAGCATCTGTAAAACATACAGGGAGAGGAGTGAACTAGGATACTTGACAAAGCTACAAAATAGCAAAATGAGATAATCAGAAGATAACTAGGGAAGATAACTATAACATGGTTATGCCGTGTTAATGATATCTAAGTGAGAGTGACTAACAAAAGCAATGGGGCCCCCCTGGAAGTCAGGGCTCCTGCGCACATGCCTTGCGTGCCCGTTCGGTATTCGGCCATGATTACTACAAGTTTAGATAGCTGGCTAGACTCATTTACCAATCTAAATATTGTTAGCTGACATGGCTAATTGAGTGACTGTCAGTGACTGACATAACAATAGAGAAACTGCTGATGCACAACCAAATTTCAAAATTGCACCTTATGTATTCTACTTTTCTAACTCTCAACAGTGAGTTGAGACCTTGACTGAGTCCGTCCGTCCATCCCCCCACCCCAATAATATTAGGAGAGGTGATCATATTTTGTCAGTGTAACTAGCCTACAAACAGTTGGTGAAAGAGAGTGGCTCTTCACTTGGGCAGGGCTGGTCTTTGGCATTCCATGATAAAGTAACTATAGATATTATGAGCTGTGAGTGTAGCTATATTTGGGTTAGTATGGGGGGACTGACTTCACTGTAGCCTACTAATAACATTAATCCTGCACAGATTTCTCTCTGTAAGCATTAGTGTAGTCTGTATATTATAATGGGCTGTATTTCCCAGTTGGTTCATGGGGGAGAAGAAAGATTGGAGCTGGGAAGAAGTGGGGACTTAGTTTAGTCAGGATTAACATGATATCACATAACTGCCTTCTCACGTGTCAGTCTCTGTCAGCGCCGCACAACCCCACACAGTGTGTTGAGTCCTGATGCCTGATTCCCCCTCAGCCCTGCTCTCCGTTTCATTGGATGATTGGATGTTTCTTCTCCATGTCGTCACCATATCGTCCTAATCCCTTTCGGTTTAGTCTAAAGTAACTTTGATCCATTCAGCCACTGTCCTTTGTGACTTCACCCCTCAGCCCTCACGGTCCCTTCCCTCGTCCTCCACATTAATTATACGTCCATCATAGAACACAGTCATCTTAGCCCTCACGGTCCCTTCCCTCGTCCTCCACATTAATTATACGTCCATCATAGAACACAGTCATCTTAGCCCTCACGGTCCCTTCCCTCGTCCTCCACATTAATTATACGTCCATCATAGAACACAGTCATCTTAGCCCTCACGGTCCCTTCCCTCGTCCTCCACATTAATTATACGTCCATCATAGAACACAGTCATCTTAGCCCTCACGGTCCCTTCCCTCGTCCTCCACATTAATTATACGTCCATCATAGAACACAGTCGTCTTAGCCCTCACGGTCCCTTCCCTCGTCCTCCACATTAATTATTCGTCCATCATAGAACACTGTCATCTTAGCCCTCACGGTCCCTTCCCTCGTCCTCCACATTAATTATACGTCCATCATAGAACACAGTCATCTTAGCCCTCACGGTCCCTTCCCTCGTCCTCCACATTAATTATACGTCCATCATAGAACACAGTCGTCTTAGCCCTCACGGTCCCTTCCCTCGTCCTCCACATTAATTATACGTCCATCATAGAACACAGTCATCTTAGCCCTCACGGTCCCTTCCCTCGTCCTCCACATTAATTATACGTCCATCATAGAACACAGTCATCTTGGCCCTCACGGTCCCTTCCCTCGTCCCCCACATTAATTATACGTCCATCATAGAACACAGTCATCTTAGCCCTCACGGTCCCTTCCCTCGTCCTCCACATTAATTATACGTCCATCATAGAACACAGTCATCTTAGCCCTCACGGTCCCTTACCTCGTCCTCCACATTAATTATACGTCCATCATAGAACACAGTCATCTTAGCCCTATGGGCCCTTGTCCAAAGTAGTGCACTACATAGAGAATAGGGTACTTCGTTTCAGCCAATTACTGACTGTGTCTTTCTGCAGACTGCTTTAGTGCAGCTGCTGATAAGAAACCGTTACATTAGGGAGATGAGGGTTTGGATTTCATGGTGGACACTCATTCAACGAGAACATCAAAGGGGTTTGTTTTGAGTTTCCCTAACATGATAGAAGAGGTATTGGTTGTTAAGAGGGTTACTCTTCTAAATGTGGTCTTGGTCTGTGCTTATAACAAGTATATTTCCCAATTATCATTGGTTTTACTCTCTCTCTCTCTCTCTCTATAGATGAAGTGAAGAACTGATCTTAGCGTTATCAGTCCCCAGGTAAAGTCTAACTCTGAGCATGAGACTGTGGAGCATATTGAGAAACACCCCTCCTGTCTAAAACGATCAGATCATGAGAATTGTTTTCACTCTGCCGACTCGAACATCCTCAGAAAGTGGCACCAGATCTATTCTGGGATCTTGGTGAGATAGGAGGTTTAGAGGGATCCATTTTTGGGGAAAACATACAGTTTCATTCTTTAGAGCTCAGCATTAATAAAGGTACTTCTCCTTGTGCAATAATGAATGAGTGAAATGTTTTAAAGCACTCTGACTCAGCACACATCACCCACCCAGCCTCGGCGCTGGCATGGATTCCACTTTCTCTGTGTGTCTCCCTTTACCCCTCCGCTCTGCTTCTGAGCAGATTTAGACAGGTCCAATGTCACACAGGTTGTTTTAAATACATATATCCTCTGTGACAGCACGGAAAAGCAAAGCAAATTATTCAAAAGCATCAAACTCACCACCACACTTGTAGAAGCAAAAAGCTTGTGATGAGGTGGTGTTGAAGGAGTCAGGCGCAGGAGGGTAAATCACAGAATAACAGGCTTTAATCCGCAAAAATAAAGGGTTACGCAGAAATGCGTCAAACACACTCCAGGGCACAGAACAGGTGCACTGGAAAATACAAGGCAAAATACACGCGCTCCGCCAAGCTTCAATAACCTTCACAATAAACAATCACCCACAAGGACAAGGGGGCAGAGGGAACACTTATACACGGACTAATTAGGGGATTAGAACCAGGTGTGTGTGATAACGAGACAAGACAATTGTGATGATGATTGGGGCGGCAGTGGTTAGTACTCCGGGGACGACGAACGCCGAAGCCTGCCCGAACAAGGAGGGGAGGCAGCCTCGGCCGAAGTCCTGACACAGCTACACGTCTTACAGCAGACACTGCAGTAGACATTCTATTATATTCTATTCAATTCTATTCTATCTGATCCTATTACAGTATGTTATATTCTATCTGATCCTATTACAGTATGTTCTATTCTATCTGATCCTATTCTATTCTATTAAATTATATTCTATCTGATCCTAATATGTTCTATTCTATCTGATCCTATTCTATCTGATCTGATCCAATTCTATTCTATTCTATTCTATCTGATCTGATCCAATTCTATTATATTCTATTCTATCTGATCTGATCCAATTCTATTCTATTCTATTCTATTCTATTCTATTCTATTCTATCTGATCCAATTCTATTCTATTCTATTCTATCTGATCCAATTCTATTATATTCTTGCATACTTCTTCTCTCATAGCTCCATAAGAATAGAATACGGTACAGGATAGAATGTTCCCTAACGATTTCCTGCCTAATGGCTTTTCCTGCCGTCTCAGAGCAGAGCCTGTATTAGGTTGAGACATCTTCCTCCTCGTGTCCTCCATCCTCTTCCAGGATACCGCTGAGCTGCACATTATCAGTATTAGTAAACTGAGAAACGGCTAAGTGTGGGGTGACCTTGCTGCCAGTAATCAGATAGTTGTCTGAGCTGTAACCGTAATATATGACCGATGCTGTTCTGGCCTGACCTGACTGATGCTGAGTCTTCCATAACCGCACCACACGCTGCAGGGACGGCTGACTGGGATTTCATTTCACCTCCTAATAGGTCTATCATGCTTCCAGTCAACTTTGATATGCATCACTCTTTTTGTTGTTCGGGAAAGGAAGCAGCATTTCATTTTGTTATTTTGTATCATACTGTATGTTGGTGCCAAAATGAAATAGCCTCTGTCTATACGAACAAACTAACTAACATGGACGGTCCTGTAGCCTTGAGTGTTCATATCAAGACATGACAGTGACCAAATGGTTTCACAGAGGAAATGGAGAATATTGCTAAAGACTGGCTGGATTAAAGATAGCAGTTGCTGTGCAGTCTAAGGGCCATATAAGGGATGATGGGAGTATCTGTGAGCAAGCTAGTGGAGTCCTCTAGCAGTATCTGGACTACCATACCCATTCTCTGTCTCAGGTTGCTGTCTTGTGTTACTAAATGTTATTCCAGAGATGAGCAATGCAAGAGTGGCACTAGTCATACATTGATGTTGTCTGTCTGAGGGTGAAGTCTAGTCAGCCTGCCACAACACCAACCCTACTTCGCTTGAAAAAACGAGAAAAAAACGCAATAGTACTGTTTGTCCATTTTGAGGCGCCGTAGCTAGTATACACTTCCTCAAAATAGTCAGAATGAATCTAAGATAACTCAAGAAATCTGTCATTCATTTTGAAGTTTTTGCCGAGGAGATCTTAGTCGCACAATTTTACATCTAACTAAGATGTTTGGTGCAGTATTTCTCAATGAAAGAATCTGCATGAAAACGAGTCATTAAATGACAACAAATACTTTATTGAAGAATCCCTACTGTTAACCAATCACCGACTAAGGGGGCGTAGACTTCGGCTCCGAATTTCAGCTTGCCTCTTGAAAAAATGTCTTCATAATATACAGTGCCTTCGGAAAGTATTCAGACCCCTTGACTTTTCCCACATTTTGTTACGTTACAGCCTTATTCTAAAATAAATATTATTACAAATAAAAAACAGAAATACCTTATTTACATAAGTATTCAGACCTTTTGCTATGAGACTCGAAATTGAGCTCAGGTGCATCCTGTTTCCATTGATTATCCTTGAGATGTTTCTACAACTTGATTGGAGTCCACCTGTGGTCAATTCAATTGATTGGACATGATTTGGAAAGGCACACACCTGTCTATATAAGGTCCCACAGTTGACAGAGAAAAAACCAAGCCATAAGGTCGAAGGAATTGTCCGTAGAGCTCCGAGACAGGATTGTTTCGAGGCACAGATCTGGGGAAGGGTACCCAAAAAATTATGCAGCATTGAAGTCCCCAAGAACACAGTGGCCTCCATCATTCTTAAATGGAAGAAGTTTGGAACCACCAAAGCTCTTCCTAGAGCTGGCTGCCAGACCGAACTGAGCAATCGGGTGAGAAGGGCCTTGGTCAGGGAGGTGACCAAGAACCCAATGGCCACTCTGACAGAGCACTTCCTCTGTGGAGATGGGAGAACCTTCCAGAAGGACAACCATCTCTGCAGCACTCCACCAATCAGACCTTTATGGTAGAGTGGCCAGACGGAAGCCACTCCTCAGTAAAAGGCACATGACAGTCCGCTTGGCGTTCGCCAAAAGGCACCTAAAGACTCTCAGAACATGAGAAACAAGATTATCTGGTCTGATGAAACCCAGATTGAACTCTTTGGCCTGAATGCCAAGCGTCACGTCTGGAGGAAACCTGGCACCATCCCTACGGTGAAGCATGGTGGTGGCAGCATCATGCTGTGGAGATGTTTTTCAGCGGCAGGGACTGGGAGACTAGTCAGGATCGAGGGAAAGATGAACGTAGCAAAGTATAGAGAGATCCTTGATGAAAACCTGCTCCAGAGCGCTCAGGACCTCAGACTGGGGCGAAGGTTCACCTTCCAACAGGATAACAACCCTAAGCACACAGCCAAGCCAACGCAGGAGTGGCTTCGGGGACAAGTTTCTGAATGTCCTTGAGTGGCCCAGCCAGAGCCCGGTCAAACATCTCTGGAGAGACCTGAAAATACCTGTGCAGTGATGCTCCCCATCCAACCTGACAGATCTTGAGAGGATCTGCAGAGAAGAATGGGAGAAGCTCCCCAGATACAGGTGTGCCAAGATTGTAGTGTCAGACCCAAGAAGACTCGATGCTGTAATCGCTGCCAAAGGTGCTTCAACAAAGTACTAAGTAAAGGGTCTGAATACTTATGTAAATGTCATATTTCCGTTTTTTTATTTTTAATAAATCACAAACCTTTCTAAAAAGCAGTTTTTGCTTTGTCATTATGGGGTATTGTGTGTAGATTGATGACATAAAAAATAAATTAAATCAATTTTAGAATAAAGCTGTAACGTAACAAAATGTGAAAAAAGTCAAGGGGTCTGAATACTTTCCGAAGGCACTGTATGCACGAAGTCTTCCGTATCGTTTCGGCAGGGAAGCCTGCGGACGTCTTTAGGGGGGAGTTTTTGTAGTTGCAAAGCAAGGCCAGTAGAAGTACAATGGCTATAGAACTATGGAGAGGAAGGCTGTTTTTAACCTCAGTCATGACATGGGGAATAGCACCGGATCGGTTCTTCTCTACCCTGTACTCTACCCTCTACCGTACCCTCTACTCTACCCTCTACTCTACCCTCTACCCTACCCTATACCCTACCCTCTACCCTCTACTCTACCCTCTACTCTACCCTCTACCGTACCCTCTACCCTACCCTCTACTCTACCCTCTACCCTCTACCCTCTACTCTACCCTCTACTCTATCCTCTACTCTACCCTCTACCCTACCCTCTACCCTCTACTCTACCCTCTACTCTACCCTCTACTCTACCCTCTACCCTACCCTCTACCCTCTACTCTCTACTCTACCCTCTACCCTCTACCCTCTACCCTACCCTCTACACTATCCTATACCCTCTACTCTACCCTCTACCCTCTACCCTCTACTCTACCCTCTACTATATCCTCTACTCTACCCTCTACTCTCTACCCTCTACCCTCTGCCCTGTACTCTACTCTCTACTCTACCCTCTACTCTACCCTCTACTCTACCCTCTACTCTACCCTCTACCCTCTACTCTACCCTCTACTCTACCCTCTACTCTACCCTCTACCCTCTACTCTACCCTCTACTCTACCCTCTACTCTACTCTCTTCCCTCTACTCTACCCTCTACTCTACCCTCTACTCTACCCTCTACCCTCTACTCTACCCTCTACTCTACCCTCTACCCTCTACTCTACCCTCTACCCTCTAACCTCTACTTTATCCTCTACCCTCTACTGTACCCTCTACTCTACCCTCTACCCTCTACTCTACCCTCTACCCTCTAACCTCTACTTTATCCTCTTCTCTACTGTACCCTCTACTCAACCCTCTACTCTACCCTCTACCCTCTACTCTACCCTCTACCACTACCCTCTACTCTACCCTCTACTCTACCCTCTACCCTCTACCGTACCCTCTACTCTACCCTCTACTCTACCCTCTACCCTACCCTCTACTCTACCCTCTACCCTCTACTCTACTCTCTACCCTCTACTCTACCCTCTACTCTACCCTCTACTCTACTCTCTACCCTCTACTCTACCCTCTACCCTCTACCCTCTACTCTACCCTCTACTCTACCCTCTACCCTCTACTCTACCCTCTACTCTACCCTCTACCCTCTACTCTACCCTCTACCCTCTAACCTCTACTTTATCCTCTACCCTCTACTGTACCCTCTACTCAACCCTCTACTCTACCCTCTACCCTCTACTCTACCCTCTACCACTACCCTCTACTCTACCCTCTACTCTACCCTCTACCCTCTACCGTACCCTCTACTCTACCCTCTACTCTACCCTCTACTCTACCCTCTACTCTACCCTCTACCCTCTACTCTACTCTCTACCCTCTACTCTACCCTCTACTCTACCCTCTACTCTACTCTCTACCCTCTACTCTACCCTCTACCCTCTACCCTCTACTCTACCCTCTACTCTACCCTCTACCCTCTACTCTACCCTCTACCCTCTACCCTCTACTCTACCCTCTACTCTACCCTCTACTCTACTCTCTACCCTCTACTCTCTACCCTCTACTCTACCCTCTACCCTCTACTCTACCCTCTACCCTCTACTCTCTACCCTCTACTCTACCCTCTACCCTCTACCCTCTACTCTACCCTCTACTCTACCCTCTACTCTACTCTCTACCCTCTACTCTACCCTCTACTCTACTCTCTACCCTCTACTCTACCCTCTACTCTACCCTCTACTCTACCCTCTACTCTACCCTCTACCCTCTACCCTCTACTCTACCCTCTACTCGACTCTACCCTCTACTCTACCCTCTACCACTACCCTCTACTCTACCCTCTACTCCACCCTCTACTCTACCCTCTACTCTACTCTACCCTCTACTCTACCCTCTACTCTACTCTACCCTCTACTCTACCCTCTACTCGACTCTACCCTCTACTCTATCCTCTACTCGACTCTACCCTCTACTCTACCCTCTACTCTACCCTCTACTCGACTCTACCCTCTACTCTACCCTCTACTCTACCCTCTACCACTACCCTCTACTCTACCCTCTACTCTACCCTCTACCACTACCCTCTACTCTACCCTCTACTCTACCCTCTACCCTCAACCCTCTACTCTACCCTCTACTCTACCCTCTACCCTCTACTCTACCCTCTACTCTACCCTCTACTCTACCCTCTACTCTACCCTCTACTCTACCCTCTACTCTACCCTCTACTCTACCCTCTACTCTACCCTCTACCCTCTACTCTACCCTCTACTCTACCCTCTACTCTACCCTCTACTCTACCCTCTACTCTACCCTCTACTCTACCCTCTACTCTACCCTCTACCCTCTACTCTACCCTCTACTCTACCCTCTACTCTACCCTCTACCCTCTACTCTACCCTCTACTCTACCCTCTACCCTCTACTCTACCCTCTACTCTACCCTCTACTCTACCCTCTACTCTACTCTACCCTCTACTCTACCCTCTACCCTCTACCCTCTACTCTACCCTCTACTCTACCCTCTACCCTACCCTCTACTCTACCCTCTACTCTACCCTCTACTCTACCCTCTACCCTCTACTCTACCCTCTACTCTACCCTCTACCCTCTACTCTACCCTCTACTCTACCCTCTACTCTACCCTCTACCCTCTACCCTCTACTCTACCCTCTACTCTACCCTCTACCCTCTACTCTACCCTCTACTCTACCCTCTACTCTACCCTCTACTCTACCCTCTACTCTACCCTCTACTCTACCCTCTACTCTACCCTCTACTCTACCCTCTACTCTACCCTCTACTCTACCCTCTACTCTACCCTCTACTCTACTCTCTACCCTCTACTCTACCCTCTACCCTCTACTCTCTACCCTCTACTCTACCCTCTACCCTCTACCCTCTACTCTACCCTCTACTCTACCCTCTACTCTACTCTCTACCCTCTACTCTACCCTCTACTCTACTCTCTACCCTCTACTCTACCCTCTACTCTACCCTCTACTCTACCCTCTACTCTACCCTCTACTCTACCCTCTACTCGACTCTACCCTCTACCACTACCCTCTACCACTACCCTCTACTCTACCCTCTACTCTACCCTCTACTCTACCCTCTACTCTACTCTACCCTCTACTGTACTCTACCCTCTACTCTACCCTCTACTCGACTCTACCCTCTACTCTACCCTCTACTCGACTCTACCCTCTACTCTACCCTCTACTCTACCCTCTACCACTACCCTCTACTCTACCCTCTACTCTACCCTCTACCCTCTACCCTCTACTCTACCCTCTACTCTACCCTCTACTCTACCCTCTACTCTACCCTCTACTCTACCCTCTACTCGACTCTACCCTCTACCCTCTACTCTACCCTCTACTCTACCCTCTACTCTACCCTCTACTCTACCCTCTACTCGACTCTACCCTCTACTCTACCCTCTACTCTACCCTCTACTCTACCCTCTACTCTACCCTCTACTCTACCCTCTACTCTACTCTACCCTCTACCCTCTACTCTACCCTCTACCCTCTACTCTACCCTCTACTCTACCCTCTACTCTACTCTACCCTCTACCCTCTACTCTACCCTCTACCCTCTACTCTACCCTCTACTCTACCCTCTACTCGACTCTACCCTCTACTCTACCCTCTACCTCTGCGGAATGGCTCTCAGGTAATCTACAGGGGAGAGGAACACTTTCTGGTCCATTTCAGACATGAGTATTCCAGCACCAGCGCATCACTGGCTCTCCTCTTTACCTAATTGGTTATTACAAAAATAGATACATTTTTACATTTTACATTTTAGTCATTTAGCAGACGTTCTTATCCAGGGCGACTTACAGTTAGTGAGTGTATACATTATTTTTTTATTTTTTCATACTGGCCCCCCGTGGGAATCGAACCCACAACCCTGGCGTTGCAAACGCCATGCTCCCTAGATACGTTCTGAATATGTTTTTAAATATATATTTGTGGAGATACAAACCAAATAGCTGGGCAAAGAGACTTTATTCTCATCTCTTTTCATTCGGACACATCAACATTTCTGGACCCTAGTTACGGTCTATAATAACATAAACACACTATCCTATTAGTTTACCGTTCGGTGCATGGGCAACGTGATTAAAATACTGTTGTTAACCAAACTCCTCTCGCTGTGTCCCTTTCTGGTTCTTGTGCCACTTTTGTCCCCTCTGCAGAACTACTACAGGAGGGTTGCCTGCCACTGTGCAGCGTTGCATGAGAGCCTCTCACAAATAGGCTGTCAGGAAAATGCATTGTAACACCATCTCTATACCCACCCTGATCCTGCACCCTACATTTCCACTTTAGAAATGTATCTCCGTTTTTTTTTTGTGTTTCATGTTGATGTCCTCAGAAGAATTGCTCTTGCACACACAATTACCTCTGCACCGCTTATTTGGTTGATAAAAAAAATCATCCCGCCTTTGCGCTTCGCCAGGGAAATGATCTAGGGGAAACACTGGAGGTACTACGTTAACAGGCCCTTGAGTTTGACTGCTGTGACTCAACCGCTGAGGCTTGAATTAACTTCAATTGGTCCGATTTAATTAAATTATTGTAAACCTAAGACTCAAATACTCTCTCATGCACTGTAGTAGAAGTGATGCTTGCTACCAACATAACTACCGCTGTATCTTTCAGTAGCTGGAAGACTGTAAATTGTAGCTACATGTCTGATATGTAGCAATATAGATACTTTATATTTAATCAATGCTGTTAATACTTAATTTGCATACTGTAAGTATAATAAGTAACCTACAGCTTAATAACAAGTGTTAGAACATACAGTATTGCATTATTCTAGCTCAAAGGAGGTTGGTGGCACCTTAATTGGGGAGAACGGGCTCGTGGTAATGACTGGAGCGGAATCGTGGAATGGTATCAAATACATCAAACACATGGTTTCCATGGTTTCCAGGTGTTTGATGCCATTCCATTTGCTCCATTCCGGCCATTATTATGAGCCGTCCTCCCCTCAGCAGCCTCCACTGTTCTAGCTGTATAGATATTTCCTAACTAAGTTTATGAAAGTCATGACATTGATGACTTGGTCTCATTGAGTTGTTGAGTGAGACAGGAAGTGAATCTATATTATAGTCTCTAGTCTTTACATCGGAACCACGGGAGGCTGCTGAGGGGAGGATGGCTCATAATGTAAGTCGCTTTGGATAAAAGCGTCTGCTAAATGGCATATTATTATTATTATTATTATTATTATAATAATGACCGGAACGGAGCCAATGGAATGGCATCAAAAACCGTGTATTTGATGTATCTGATACCATTCAACCAATTCCGCTCCAGCCATTACCATGAGCCCGTCCTCCCCGATGAAGGTGCCACCAACCTCCTGCGGAAGGAACCCTCCATGTTCATGTACCTCATCGACCACTAGAACAGGACCCTCCTACAGTATGGACCCAGATCCATTATTATTGACATCCCCATCCTCACCGACATCATACATATCAATACTACAGTATAGGGCATCCGTTTCAGCGCTGATGGGAGGGTTAGCGGGGGGGGGTGCTAGACATACAGTAGGTGACTATGTGTCACTGTAGTATGTGTAGTGCAGTGTGTGCGAGTTAAAGGGAAATTAGACCTAGAATGACTGTCTATAAATAGCTAGTCTATTATCATCGGTGTGGTTGTACAGCAGGGAGAGTAGTGTTGCTCAGAGCACTGCAGCAGTTTGGCCATCTCTGACACGTTCTCTCTTCTCTCAGACGTAGAAAGAGAAGCTATTCCTAATCTGGATGAAGTCAATGCTAGACAGTCTGTCATCTCACCGCTCATCACTGGTCTACCAGTCTGTCATCTCACCGCTCATCACTGGTCTACCAGTCTGTCATCTCACCGCTCATCACTGGTATACCAGTCTGTCATCTCACTGTTCATCACTGTTCTTCCAGTCTGTCATCTCACTGCTCATCACTGGTCTACCAGTCTGTCATCTCACCGCTCATCACTGGTCTACCAGTCTGTCATCTCACCGCTCATCACTGGTATACCAGTCTGTCATCTCACTGTTCATCACTGTTCTTCCAGTCTGTCATCTCACTGCTCATCACTGGTCTACCAGTCTGTCATCTCACCGCTCATCACTGGTCTACCAGTCTGTCATCTCACTGTTCATCACTGTTCTTCCAGTCTGTCATCTCACCGCTCATCACTGGTCTACCAGTCTGTCATCTCACCGCTCATCACTGGTCTACCAGTCTGTCATCTCACCGCTCATCACTGGTATACCAATCTGTCATCTCACTGTTCATCACTGTTCTTCCAGTCTGTCATCTCACTGCTCATCACTGGTCTACCAGTCTGTCATCTCACCGCTCATCACTGGTCTACCAGTCTGTCATCTCACTGTTCATCACTGTTCTTCCAGTCTGTCATCTCACCGCTCATCACTGGTCTACCAGTCTGTCATCTCACCGCTCATCACTGGTCTACCAGTCTGTCATCTCACTGTTCATCACTGTTCTTCCAGTCTGTCATCTCTGTCATCTTACCGCTCATCACTGGTCAACCAGACTGTCATCTCACCGCTCATCACTGGTCTACCAGTCTGTCATCTCACCGCTCATCACTGGTCTACCAGTCTGTCATCTCACCACTCATCACTGGTCTACCAGTCTGTCATCTCACCGCTCATCACTGGTCTACCAGTCTGTCATCTCACCGCTCATCACTGGTCTACCAGTCTGTCATCTCACCGCTCATCACTGGTCTACCAGTCTGTCATCTCACCGCTCATCACTGGTCTACCAGTCTGTCATCTCACCGCTCATCACTGGTCTACCAGTCTGTCATCTCACCGCTCATCACTGGTCTACCAGTCTGTCATCTCACTGTTCATCACTGTTCTTCCAGTCTGTCATCTCACCGCTCATCACTGGTCTACCAGTCTGTCATCTCACCGCTCATCACTGGTCTACCAGTCTGTCATCTCACTGTTCATCACTGTTCTTCCAGTCTGTCATCTCTGTCATCTCACCGCTCATCACTGGTCAACCAGACTGTCATCTCACCGCTCATCACTGTTCTACCAGTCTGTCATCTCACCGCTCATCACTGGTCTACCAGTCTGTCATCTCACTGCTCATCACTGGTCAACCAGACTGTCATCTCACCGCTCATCACTGGTCTACCAGTCTGTCATCTCACCGCTCATCACTGGTCTACCAGTCTGTCATCTCACTGTTCATCACTGTTCTTCCAGTCTGTCATCTCACCGCTCATCACTGGTCTACCAGTCTGTCATCTCACCGCTCATCACTGGTCTACCATAGTATTACATTCTAATGAGAAAAAAGCCCAGTGTGATCTGACTTCTAGAGCCACGGGCTATACATACATATGAATATGCAGTACATGCACAGGAAAGTCTATAAATATGCCATATTGCAGTAATAAGAGTTATGTGATTCCTTATAGACCTCATGAAAAGGAAACATGAGAACTGAGAGGGATAATAAAGGACAATGCATTATCATTGTGTTTTCTACTCACTCGCTGTAACCTAAAAATAGAGATAGCGATATAAATGGACCTTTATAGAGATAATACAGGTTTAGCTCTTTGCCCCTTAAAAGGAAATGGCTTTAAATCCCTTCTTTTCTGAAATGGCTGGTCCTGGCTAATATTGTCAGTCTGAAGTGGGTCAGTGCCTCCAACGCTAACGCCGTCTCTCCTCTCTCTCTAAGCCCTTTAAACATTCACAAGACTCTGTTACTGAAAGACTGCTGGATTTAGGAAGTCCTGCTCACCTCCTTCGGTACCCCTGGTCGGGTTTCCTTATAAGTTTGTGTTTTTGAAAACACGCCAAAAACCTCGATCTCCTTTTTATGGAAATTTTTTTCACCTGTACACTTTCCCTTCTTTTCCCTTGTGTTACACCTTCCCTTCATTTCCCTTGTGTTACACCTTCCCTTCTTTCCCCTTGTGTTACACCTTCCCTTCTTTTCCCTTGTGTTACACCTTCCCTTCTTTCCCCTTGTGTTACACCTTCCCTTCTTTTCCCTTGTGTTACACCTTCCCTTCTTTCCCCTTGTGTTACACCTTCTCTTCTTTTCCCTTGTGTTACACCTTCCCTTCTTTTCCCTTGTGTAAATCCCATGTTAGGGTCAACGCAGATCAGACTGAGTAGCTCAGACCCCATCCATTTGGTTATCGCCCCCAATGATTTGTCTAGACGGCACAACGTAAAAAGAAAATTGCGCTATACCTTGCAATGCCCAAACGGCCTGGCGTGGCATCGTCATGTTTTGTACTGTCGATCTGGAGAATCCTGTATCCCTTTGTTGCTGTGGTCATTCGATTATTGTGTTTTGGTGCTTTCGCTGTGAACCCTATGGAACAAGGCTGTCCGTTGGAATTGGACACACAAAAGCTGCTATTCATTAACTGTATTCAGAGCCACTCGCTTATTCATAATTTGTAATCCCTCCTTCATCACAATGTCCAATTCAGCCAGTAAGATAACCAGCAGTCTGTGGATCTGGGAAAGGTATGTCTGTATGGAGTTGTATGAAAGGGGCTCCACACTGGCACTCTTTCATCATTACCTGTGGCATTGTAGCTCTGTCACTTTACCGTTCAGACTGCACCTTCTACTGCAGCTCTTCCCTGTCTGATCTAGCCCACTTTTCTTTATATACAGTGTTGTGTACAAGCCTGAGGATATCACACTCACTTGCTTAGTTCTTGAACCTCCATTTCTTTGGACAAAATATACTGTTGTTAAACTAGCTCAAATAAAGTGAAAGGCTTTAATACCTTTTAAAAAAATGACCCACATCTTACACACAAATTAGCCTACGTTACTGTTCAATTTCCTCTCGCTATCTCTATCTCTATCATTTGGCCTCGTCTCTCTCTAGCTCTCGGCTACTGGTTTTTGTTGTCACATAAAGTCATTGTTAAAACGTAACAGACCAGTCCTCAATAGCCATTCATCGGGATAGTGAAGGTGACACGTTCTCTCTTCTCTCAGATGTAGAAAGAGAAGCTATTTCTAATCTGGATTAAGTCACTACTAGACTGTCTGTCATCTCCAGGGTTGTCTGTAGTGCTGCCAGAGATCGGGGGAGCAGTTTGAGAATACACAGAGCTGGGAAAACTATTACTGGGAAATTCATTCTAAATAAATTATTTTTAATTACCACAAAAAATTCCATGAAAAAAACGATAGAATGACAAACCTGGTCCTATGTAGCTCAGCTGGTAGAGCACGGCGCTTGTAACGCCAGGGTAGTGGGTTCGATCCCCGGGACCACCCATACACAAAAATTTATGCACGCATGACTGTAAGTCACTTTGGATAAAAGCGTCTGCTAAATGGCATATTATTATTATTATTATTATTTATTATTAAACCAAATCAATCTGTATAGCAGCCTAGGGGTACATGGTGGTTTCTTCCCTGTCTTCTCTCTGGAGGTGACCAGAATGATGAACAACTGTATGCTACATGTGTACACTGTAGAGGCAGAGGCTTGACCACTTTGGCCAATCAGAACGTTGAAAAAGAATCACCAGCAGTTCCTATAGAGCATAATAAACAACATGAGAAGCCGCCTGTTCACAAAAACCACGAGCTTTAAAGGCACATCACAGTGGACCAGGCTGTGCAGTCCGAGGACACACACCTGACACGTCAGGCAAACATCCGGGAGAGAGAGAGAGAGAGAGCTGGCCAGAGCCTCTCCGTCTGGGATTCGAGGAAGAAGACGTTTGCATCCCTTTGCCAACGCTTCTCCCTCCCGTGCGCCTCCACCATCAATGGCTTTACGGACTTTGTTCACAGTAGGGGAGAACAGGTGCCATGTGAGCTGAGAGCTGAGACCGCTGCTTAACTGTACATATCTCCAGCTCTTGACTTGGGCAGGAGCTCACCGGAGCTGAGCACCTCAAATGTTCTACTGCTTGAGCTCCTGTTCCTCTTATATAATATTAGCTCAAAAGTATTGTGGAGGTCCTGCATCTAAATATAAACAGTATCGGCACCCAAAATGAGTACCGGAACCCAGGTGCGCAACTTTGGTTTTAGTGGAGGGGACATAATTTGGATTATTATATATTTTTTTTTATCCAGTCATTCCAATGATAAAACTGGGGGGGACAAAAATGCAATTTCAGAATGTGGGGTGTCCCCCCTGTCCCCAGTGACAGTAGCGCCCCTGCCGGAACCTATGTCAGTCCAAGTCCAGCGCTGTTCCCTGCAGCTCAGCGGAGTGTGATAGGGGGTTTAGCACCTTATCATCACACCAACGAGATCTAGGATCCAAATTCACCGTGTGTCTGCCTTGATGTTCATAAAACTCCACAGACACCCTCTTGCTCAGTGGAACCTAGAACGTTTTATATAACAGCTTATATACAGTTGAAGTCGGAAGTTTACATACACCTCAGCCAAATACATTTAAACTCTGTTTTTCACAATTCCTGACATTTAATCCTAGTAAATATTCCCTGTCTTGGGTCAGTTAGGATCACCACTTTATTTTAAGAATGTGAAATGTCAGAAATATAGTAGAGAGAGTGACTTATTTCAGCTTTTATTTATTTCATCACATTCCCAGTGGGTCAGAAGTTTACATACACTCAATTAGTATTTGGTAGCATTGCCTTTAAATTGTTTTAACTTGGGTCAAACGTTTCGGGTAGCCTTCCACAAGCTTCCCACAATAAGTTGGGTGAATTTTGGTCTTGAGATGTTGCTTCAATAGATCCACATAATTTTCCTTCCTCATGATGCCATCTATTTTGTGAAGTGCACCAGTCTCTCCTGCAGCAAAGCACCCCCACAGCATGATGCTGCCACCTCCGTGCTTCACGATTGGAATGGTGTTCTTCGGCTTGCAAGCAACCCCCTTTTTCCTCCAAACATAACGATGGTCATTATGGCCAAACAGTTCTATTTTTGTTTCATCAGACCAGAGGACATTTCTCCAAAAAGTCTGATCTTTGTCCTCATGTGCAGTTGCAAACCGTAGTCTGGCTTTTTTATGGCGGTTTTGGAGCAGTGGCTTCTTCCTTGCTGAGTGGCCTTTCAGGTTATGTCGATATAAGACTCGTTTTACTGTGGATATAGATGTTTTCTCCAGCATCTTCACAAGGTCCTTTGCTGTTGTCTCTAGGAAACAGAACGCGTCTCCTTCCTGAGCGGTATGACGGCTGCGTGGTCCCGTGGTGTTTATACTTGCGTACTATTGTTTGTACAGATGAACGTGGTACCTTCAGGCGTTTGGAAATTGCTCCCAAGGATGAACCAGGCTTGTGGATGTCTACAATTTCTTTTCTGAGATCTTGGCTGATTTCTTTTGATTTTCCCATGATGTCAAGCAAAGAGGCACTGAGTTTGAATGTAGGCCTTGAAATACATCCACAGGTACACCTCCAATTGACTCAAATGATGTCAGTTAGCCTATCAGAAGCTTCTAAAGCCATAACATCATTTTCTGGAATTTTCCAAGCTGTTTAAAGGCACAGTCAACTTAGTGTATGTAAACTTCTGACCCACTGGAATTGTGATACAGTGAATTATAAGTGAAATTATTTGTCTGTAAACAATTGTTGGAAAAATTACTTGTGTCATGCACAAAGTAGATGTCCTAACCGACTTGCCAAAACTATAGTTTGTTAACAATACATTTGTGGAGTGGTTTAAAAACGAGTTTTAATGACTCCAACCTAAGTGTATGTAAACCTCCGACTTCAACTGTAGGATCCAAATTCACTGTGTGTCTGCCTTGATGTTCATAAAACTCCACAGACCCCCTCTTGCGCAGTGGAACCTAGAACGATATGTGACCACTTGGTTACGGCGGCACCGTTCTGCCTATGACTATGGTTGTTTTAGTCTGTCTACTTGGCTGAGGCCATATGGTTGTTTTAGTCTCTACTTGGCTGAGACCATATGGTTGTTTTAGTCTGTCTACTTGGCTGAGGCCATATGGTTGTTTTAGTCTGTCTACTTGGCTGAGGCCATATGGTTGTTTTAGTCTCTACTTGGCTGAGGCCATATGGTTGTTTTAGTCTGTCTACTTGGCTGAGGCCATATGGTTGTTTTAGTCTCTACTTGGCTGAGGCCATATGGTTGTTTTAGTCTCTACTTGGCTGAGGCCATATGGTTGTTTTAGTCTGTCTACTTGGCTGAGGCCATATGGTTGTTTTAGTCTCTACTTGGCTGAGGCCATATGGTTGTTTTAGTCTGTCTACTTGGCTGAGGTCATATGGTTGTTTTAGTCTCTACTTGGCTGAGGCCATATGGTTGTTTTAGTCTCTACTTGGCTGAGGCCATATGGTTGTTTTAGTCTCTACTTGGCTGAGGTCATATGGTTGTTTTAGTCTGTCTACTTGGCTGAGGTCATATGGTTGTTTTAGTCTCTACTTGGCTGAGACCATATGGTTGTTTTAGTCTGTCTACTTGGCTGAGGTCATATGGATGTTTTAGTCTCTACTTGGCTGAGGTCAAATGGTTGTTTTAGTCTCTACTTGGCTGAGGCCATATGGTTGTTTTAGTCTGTCTACTTGGCTGAGGTCATATGGTTGTTTTAGTCTCTACTTGGCTGAGACCATATGGTTGTTTTAGTCTCTACTTGGCTGAAGCCATATGGTTGTTTTAGTCTGTCTACTTGGCTGAGGTCATATGGTTGTTTTAGTCTCTACTTGGCTGAGGTCATATGGTTGTTTTAGTCTGTCTACTTGGCTGAGGTCATATGGTTGTTTTAGTCTCTACTTGGCTGAGACCATATGGTTGTTTTAGTCTCTACTTGGCTGAGACCATATGGTTGTTTTAGTCTCTACTTGGCTGAGGTTATATGGTTGTTCTAGTCTGTCTACTTGGCTGAGACCATATGGTTGTTTTAGTCTGTCTACTTGGCTGAGGTCATATGGATGTTTTAGTCTCTACTTGGCTGAGGTCATATGGTTGTTTTAGTCTCTACTTGGCTGAGGCCATATGGTTGTTTTAGTCTCTACTTGGCTGAGGCCATATGGTTGTTTTAGTCTCTACTTGGCTGAGGCCATATGGTTGTTTTAGTCTCTACTTGGCTGAGGTCATATGGTTGTTTTAGTCTCTACTTGGCTGAGGTCATATGGTTGTTTTAGTCTGTCTACTTGGCTGAGGTCATATGGTTGTTTTAGTCTCTACTTGGCTGAGGTCATATGGTTGTTTTAGTCTCTACTTGGCTGAGGCCATATGGTTGTTTTAGTCTCTACTTGGCTGAGGCCATATGGTTGTTTTAGTCTCTACTTGGCTGAGGTCATATGGTTGTTTTAGTCTCTACTTGGCTGAGGCCATATGGTTGTTTTAGTCTCTACTTGGCTGAGGCCATATGGTTGTTTTAGTCTCTACTTGGCTGAGACCATATGGTTGTTTTAGTCTCTACTTGGCTGAGACCATATGGTTGTTTTAGTCTCTACTTGGCTGAGGCCATATGGTTGTTTTAGTCTCTACTTGGCTGAGGCCATATGGTTGTTTTAGTCTCTACTTGGCTGAGGCCATATGGTTGTTTTAGTCTCTACTTGGCTGAGGCCATATGGTTGTTTTAGTCTGTCTACTTGGCTGAGACCATATGGTTGTTTTAGTCTCTACTTGGCTGAGGTCATATGGTTGTTTTAGTCTCTACTTGGCTGAGGCCATATGGTTGTTTTAGTCTCTACTTGGCTGAGACCATATGGTTGTTTTAGTCTCTACTTGGCTGAGGCCATATGGTTGTTTTAGTCTCTACTTGGCTGAGGCCATATGGTTGTTTTAGTCTCTACTTGGCTGAGGCCATATGGTTGTTTTAGTCTCTACTTGGCTGAGACCATATGGTTGTTTTAGTCTCTACTTGGCTGAGACCATATGGTTGTTTTAGTCTCTACTTGGCTGAGGCCATATGGTTGTTTTAGTCTCTACTTGGCTGAGGCCATATGGTTGTTTTAGTCTCTACTTGGCTGAGGCCATATGGTTGTTTTAGTCTGTCTACTTGGCTGAGACCATATGGTTGTTTTAGTCTCTACTTGGCTGAGGTCATATGGTTGTTTTAGTCTCTACTTGGCTGAGGCCATATGGTTGTTTTAGTCTCTACTTGGCTGAGGCCATATGGTTGTTTTAGTCTCTACTTGGCTGAGGCCATATGGTTGTTTTAGTCTCTACTTGGCTGAGACCATATGGTTGTTTTAGTCTCTACTTGGCTGAGACCATATGGTTGTTTTAGTCTCTACTTGGCTGAGGCCATATGGTTGTTTTAGTCTCTACTTGGCTGAGGCCATATGGTTGTTTTAGTCTCTACTTGGCTGAGGCCATATGGTTGTTTTAGTCTGTCTACTTGGCTGAGACCATATGGTTGTTTTAGTCTCTACTTGGCTGAGGTCATATGGTTGTTTTAGTCTCTACTTGGCTGAGGCCATATGGTTGTTTTAGTCTCTACTTGGCTGAGGCCATATGGTTGTTTTAGCCTGTCTACTTGGCTGAGGCCATATGGTTGTTTTAGTCTCTACTTGGCGTTGTTTAGTCGGCCTACTTTGTCTGTCCGTATGATGTCATGATCCAAGCCCATGCTGTATTCTGGCCCAGGTGTGTTTATCGAGCGACATTAGAAAATACAATTACAAATGTAGATAGTTTATTTTGATTGTACAAATGTTGTGGCATAAGTGTTGGGAGAGAACTTTTGCTCCTCTCGAAAGTGAAACAATATTATATATACATGAATTAGCCTATTTCGTTGATAAGTGAATAGGACTAAGGAAGTAAATGGCCCTAATGAGCATTTTCATCTGTCAGGGTCGTTTACCTTTGAACAATGTGTGTGAATGAGTGAAGGAACATAATGATGTGATCTGAGTGATAGCACAGTAATGAAGGAACATAATGATGTGATCTGAGTGATAGCACAGTAATGAAGGAACATAATGATGTGATCTGAGTGATAGCACAGTAATGAAGGAACATAATGATGTGATCTGAGTGATAGCACAGTAATGAAGGAACATAAAGATGTGATCTGAGTGATAGCACAGTAATGAAGGAACATAATGATGTGATCTGAGTGATAGCACAGTAATGAAGGAACATAATGATGTGATCTGAGTGATAGCACAGTAATGAAGGAACATAATGATGTGATCTGAGTGATAGCACAGTAATGAAGGAACATAATGATGTGATCTGAGTGATAGCACAGTAATGAAGGAACATAATGATGTGATCTGAGTGATAGCACAGTAATGAAGGAACATAATGATGTGATCTGAGTGATAGCACAGTAATGAAGGAACATAATGATGTGATCTGAGTGATAGCACAGTAATGAAGGAACATAATGATGTGATCTGAGTGATAGCACAGTAATGAAGGAACATAATGATGTGATCTGAGTGATAGCACAGTAATGAAGGAACATAATAATAATATGCCATTTAGCAGACGCTTTTATCCAAAGCGACTTACAGTCATGCGTGCATACATTTTTGTGTATGGGTGGTCCCGGGGATCAAACCCACTACCTTGGCGTTACAAGCGCCGTGCTCTACCAGCTGAGCTACAGAGGACCACAATGATGTGATCTGAATGATAGCACAGTAATGAAGGAACATAATGATTACATTTTACATTTACATTTTAGTCATTTAGCAGACGCTCATATCCAGAGCGACTTACAGTTAGTGAGTGCATACATCATTTATTTTTATTTTTATACTGGCCCCCCATGGGAATCGAACCCACAACCCTGGCGTTGCAAACGCCGTGCTCTACCAACTGAGCTACATCCCTGCCGGCCATTCCCTCCCCTACCCTGGACGACGCTGGGCCAATTGTGCGCCGCCCCATGGGTCTCCCGGTCGCGGCCGGCTACGACAGAGCCTGGATAATGTGATCTGAGTGATAGCACAGTAATGAAGGAACATAATGATGTGATCTGAGTGATAGCACGGTAATGAAGGAACATAATTATTTTTATTATTTATTTATTTATTTTAGTCATTTAGCAGACGCTCTTATCCAGAGTGACTTACAGTTAGTGAATGCATACATGTTTTTTTGTTTTATTTTTATTTTATTTTATTTATTTATTTATTATTCCCTGTGGGAAACGAACCCACATCCCTACCGGCCAAACCCTCCCCTACCCTGGACGACGCTGGACCAATTGTGCGCCGCCCATGGGTCTCCCGGTCGCGGCCGGCTGCGACAGAGCCTGGACTCGAACCAGGATCTCTAGTGGCTCTAGTGATGTGATCTGAGTGATAGCACAGTAATGAAGGAACATAATGATGTGATCTGAGTGATAGCACAGTAATGAAGGAACATAATGATGTGATCTGAGTGATAGCACAGTAATGAAGGAACATAATGATGTGATCTGAGTGATAGCACGGTAATGAAGGAACATAATGATGTGATCTGAGTGATAGCACAGTAATGAAGGAACATAATGATGTGATCTGAGTGATAGCACGGTAATGAAGGAACATAATGATGTGATCTGAGTGATAGCACGGTAATGAAGGAACATAATGATGTGATCTGAGTGATAGCACAGTAATGAAGGAACATAATGATGTGATCTGAGTGATAGCACAGTAATGAAGGAGGAACATAATGATGTGATCTGAGTGATAGCACGGTAATGAAGGAACATAATGATGTGATCTGAGTGATAGCACGGTAATGAAGGAACATAATGATGTGATCTGAGTGATAGCACGGTAATGAAGGAGGAACATAATGATGTGATCTGAGTGATAGCACGGTAATGAAGGAACATAATGATGTGATCTGAGTGATAGCACGGTAATGAAGGAACATAATGATGTGATCTGAGTGATAGCACAGTAATGAAGGAGGAACATAATGATGTGATCTGAGTGATAGCACGGTAATGAAGGAACATAATGATGTGATCTGAGTGATAGCACAGTAATGAAGGAACATAATGATGTGATCTGAGTGATAGCACGGTAATGAAGGAACATAATGATGTGATCTGAGTGATAGCACGGTAATGAAGGAACATAATGATGTGATCTGAGTGATAGCACGGTAATGAAGGAACATAATGATGTGATCTGAGTGATAGCACGGTAATGAAGGAACATAATGATGTGATCTGAGTGATAGCACGGTAATGAAGGAACATAATGATGTGATCTGAGTGATAGCACAGTAATGAAGGAACATAATGATGTGATCTGAGTGATAGCACGGTAATGTGCACTTAAGGTATAGGGTTTACCGGCATTTAAAGCGCACTTCCGGGTTTTCTGATCACGAGTAAATCTGATTACGAGTATCAAGAGTGATAAAGCGGATTCGATTACGAGTATGATGAGATCGCCACACCCCTAGTCTAAACCAATTTACTACGAGTATGACGAGATCGCCACACCCCTAGTCTAAACCAATTTAGGATGGGGCGAAATACTAGAGCCTGGAAATACAATTTAAAGTTTGGGACGGATAGTCGTCCTACGTCTTTCTCTCTTTGTAAATGTATTAATTTTATCCGGGATCGTTTACCTTGCCATATACATTTTTAAACCGCACTATGAATGTCATCCCAATAGCCAAAAGGGGGAGCCATGGGAAGCATTGACCTACAGCAATTCAGCAATGGCAATATATTTATTTTGCCAATAGATATTCTGCTGGTTAAAGCAACTGGGATATTAGTCCATCTACTGTCGGATTGAATTGATTTGAGCATTCTGTTAAAGTTTCTGGCAATGGGTTTATCTAAAGAAGGAAATATATCTACTCCTAAATATTTAAAATGGGAAACGATTGGGATTCCATACGTAGAGATGGTCCTCCACCGGCATCTTGAAAGGCAGTAGGACTGATGATTTGGTTAGATAAATTGTATAACTTGAGATGAAGCTGAATTTAGATACAGTGTCTAGATATAGTAAAATATTGTCTGCCTATAATGAGATGAAGTGATCAGTAGATTTGAGATACATTTGTGTTATTTTCTTTGATTGACGAATTGCCTGGGCCAGAGGTTCCATGGATAATAAGAATAGCAGAGGAGAAATTGGATCTCCTTGTCTGCTGCTTCTAGTGATTCTGAACGGAGCAGAGCAGATGTTGCCTGTTATAACTATGGCTGAGGGATTGGCATATAGTATTTTACTTATATTAATGAAATTGGAGCTGATTCCTATATGTTCCAAGACAGACCAGAGATATGACCATTCTAGTCTATCGAAAGCTTTTTCTGCATTGAGAGATAATACAGCTCAAGGAGCTGTTATTTCTGATGAAGCATTTAAGAGATGTAATTGACGGAGGTTATCTGAGTATAAACGCTTTTTAACAAACATGCTTTGGTCCGTGTGGATCAAATTGGGTAAGTAAGTCTTGAGACGGGACGACGACATTTTGGAGAACAGTTTAATATCTGTTTTTATCAAACATAGAGGGCGATAGTCAGAACACTGGGTGGCATCCTTACAATTTTTTTATAAAAAATGAACTTTTGTGAACGGCTGTATTAATAATTTAGAGCAATAGTGGACCTAATTGATTCCAAAATGTTAAATAGACCTCAGGATTAATAACGACCCATCCAGGTGATTTGCCTTTATTCATAATATTCAATGCAGTTTTGAGTTCATTGAGAGAGATTTGTGGACATCATTGCACGATCCTGGCTGTCCTTTCAGCACCACGAAGGGCGTCCCAATCACTTAAAATGACACTCATCAAGATCTGTTGCCTAATAGTCCTACTCACCACTATTCATTGTTATTACAGATAGTTCTCACAATGGTGCCCGTTTAGTAAAGTTAGATCAAAGCTGAAACAATGTCTTGCAAGATCACATAACGATGAACCGACCCCTGACTCTGGGGACTCTTATTTGTTGAGTCAGGGTGTGATTTTCTATGTTGTATTTTCTATGTTTGGATCTAGTATGTCTAGATCTATGTTGGCCGGTGTGGTTCCCAATCAGAGGCAGCTGTCGCTCGTTG
The DNA here is from genome assembly GCF_964263955.1 of Coregonus lavaretus. NCBI lineage: Eukaryota > Metazoa > Chordata > Actinopteri > Salmoniformes > Salmonidae > Coregonus > Coregonus lavaretus. The sequence continues at coordinate 61,034,963 of NC_139993.1, read as the reverse complement.
TCTCTGATTGGGGACCATACTTAGGCAGCCTATTGGCACTAGTGGGTTGTGGGATCTTGTTCCGTGTGAGGTATGTTGGTTGTGTACCTTGGACTTCACGTTTCGTTTAGTTTGTTGTTTTGTCGTTGTTTATTCAGTTCAAATAAACATGTATGCATATCACGCTGCGCCTTGGTCTGACCCGTCAATCAACGAACGTGACAGAAGATCCCACCAAACGAGGACCAAGCAGCGTGTCCAGGAGCAGACAGCCTGGACCTGGGAGGAGATCCTGGACGGTAAGGGGTCCTGGACTTGGGAGGAGATTCAGGCTGGGATGGATTGCCGTCCTTGGGAGGAGACAGTGGAGGCCCGGTATAGAGAGGAGAAACGGCGCAAACAGTGCCGACGACGGAGACCCGAGAGGCAACCCCAATATTTTTTGGGGGGGCACACGGTGTGGACGACGAGGCAGCAGGAGGCCGTGGAAGGGCGAATCTGCAGGTTAGGAGAGGAGGCCACCATGTTACGGGGGCTATTGGTTCAGAGGGAGCAGGAGTTATTCGGTCAGAGGGAGGCGCTACAGGAGGCTAAAAGGGAGAAGGAAAGAGTAGAGGCACAGCGAGAGGAGCTGGTTAGGCAGCAGAAGGAGCGGGGGTTAATAAAGGAACCCAGTCCCGCTCCTCGCACCAAGCAAGTGGCGCGTGTCGCCAGTCCGGTCCGGCTCGTTCCTGCTCCCCGCAGTAAGACAGTGGTGCATGTTCCTAGTCCGGTTCGGCCCGTGCCTGCTCCTCGCACCAGACCAGTGGTGAGTGTGTCCAGTCCGGCACGGCCCGTGCCCGTTCCACCGGTGCCTGGTCCGGCACCAGTCAGCAGCTCCAGTCCGGAGCCAGAGCAGTCCGCTCCACCGGTGCCTGATCCAGCTCCGGTCAGTGGCTCCAGTCCGGAGCCAGAGTAGTCCGCTCCACCGGTGCCTGATCCAGCTCCGGTCAGTGGCTCCAGTCCGGAGCCAGAGCAGTCCGCAGTCCGGGGGGGGGGGTACTGTCACGCCCTGACTCTGGGGACTCTTATTTGTTGAGTCAGGGTGTGATTTTCTATGTTGTATTTTCTATGTTTGGATCTAGTATGTGTAGTTCTATGTTGGCCGGTGTGTTTCCCAATCAGAGGCAGCTGTCGCTCGTTGTCTCTGATTGGGGACCATACTTAGGCAGCCTATTGGCACTAGTGGGTTGTGGGATCTTGTTCCGTGTGAGGTATGTTGTTTGTGTACCTTGGACTTCACGTTTCCTTTAGTTTGTTGTTTTGTCACTTGTTTATTCGTTCCAAATAAACAAGTATGCATATCACGCTGCGCCTTGGTCTGACCCGTCAATCAACGAACGTGACAGCCTGTAACATTACTGTTACACCAAAAACACCTCCTCATTTCTAATGACATTTCTGGATGGTTAGCTGAAGCTCAATAGTTTAAAAAAAATAAAAAATTAATCGCCAAAACTCAACAGAGCGGGCAGGATATATGCTTCGCTTGAAACAAAATACAGGAAGGCTATATAGTTTAACACCATCTGCTCTAGTTCGCTCACGAAACAGTAATTCAAGATCTAAATGCATATTCCCAATGAAACTGATTAAGATCAATCAAATGATTGGCATGGAGAGGGAGTTTGGACGTTTTACCGGTAAATAATTATCATTCCCGATTGACAGTGATGACGGCCTATTTTGATATGAGGTATGCCTAACTTGATGATTGAGGGTATTCAAAATATAACATTTTCTTGAGACAATATGTGTGGGTATAGGCAGACGTTGCTATTGGATGATGTATTTTATGCATATTCTATAATGATATAGAATGATATTGTATAGCATGATATTTACATTTTAGTCATTTAGCAGACGCTCTTATCCAGAGCGACTTACATGAGCAATTAGAGTTAAGTGCCTTGCTCAAGGGCACATCGACAGATTTTTCACCTAGTCGGCTCGGGGATTAGAACCAGCGACCTTTCGGTTACTGGCACAACGCTCTTAACCACTAAGCTACCTGCCGCCCCGCTGGTCATCTCACCAATCATGACTGGTCTACCCTAGTATCACAATCCTAGTGAGGAAAATGCACCATGTGACCATCAGACTGTTATAATGACTATTATGGGCTGGTGAATATGGTGTCTTAGTTACTTTTATCATGTTTTACTTATTCAAAGAACACTATTTATTATTATTGTACTGGGCACCCTTTTCCAATCCAGCCCGTCTTCTCTCTGCCCAGCAGAGCACTGGGAGTGCCCACAGGAGCCCCACAGATACAAGGTGATGGGGAGTGAAGGAGACAGAGAAGGAGGATAGGAAGAGGAGGGAAGAGAGGAGGGGAAAATGGGAGAGATAGGGAATGCAAAGACAGAGAGGGGGTGAGACAGATAAAGAGAGGTAAAGATGGTGTGAGAGAGACTTTTACATCCACTCACAGGTCTGTATTCAGCTGCCTGAGGAGAAGACAGGGAGTGTCTGGGTATTCAGCTGCCTGAGGAGAAGACTGGGAGTGTCTGTGTATTCAGCTGCCTGAGGAGAAGACTGGGAGTGTCTGGGTATTCAGCTGCCTGAGGAGAAGACTGGGAGTGTCTGGGTATTCAGCTGCCTGAGGAGAAGACTGGGGAGTGTCTGGGTATTCAGCTGCCTGAGGAGAAGACTGGGAGTGTCTGGGTATTCAGCTGCCTGAGGAGAAGACTGGGAGTGTCTGGGTATTCAGCTGCCTGAGGAGAAGACTTGGAGTGTCTGGGTATTCAGCTGCCTGAGGAGAAGACTGGGAGTGTCTGGGTATTCAGCTGCCTGAGGAGAAGACTGGGAGTGTCTGGGTATTCAGCTGCCTGAGGAGAAGACTGGGAGTGTCTGGGTATTCAGCTGCCTGAGGAGAAGACTGGGAGTGTCTGGGTATTCAGCTGCCTGAGGAGAAGACTGGGAGTGTCTGGGTATTCAGCTGCCTGAGGAGAAGACTGGGAGTGTCTGTGTATTCAGCTGCCTGAGGAGAAGACAGGGAGTGTCTGGGTATTCAGCTGCCCGAGGAGAAGACTGGGAGTGTCTGGGTATTCAGCTGCCCGAGGAGAAGACTGGGAGTGTCTGGGTATTCAGCTGCCTGAGGAGAAGACTGGGAGTGTCTGGGTATTCAGCTGCCTGAGGAGAAGACTGGGAGTGTCTGGGTATTCAGCTGCCTGAGGAGAAGACTGGGAGTGTCTGGGTATTCAGCTGCCTGAGGAGAAGACAGGGAGTGTCTGGGTATTCAGCTGCCTGAGGAGAAGACTGAGACTGTGTGTGTGTGTGTGTGTGTGCTAGCGTGCTTTGGGAGGGGTCTCTGAGGTGGCCATTGCGACCAGAAATCAAGCAGATCAGTGTTTGGGTGATGGAGAAAGGAGAGAGAGGGAGAGAAAGTGAGAGAGAGAACAAGAGAGAGAGAGAGAAGGGGAGAGGGTGGGCCACCGTTCGGAATTGTTATCTCTGCAAGGCATGTGTGCTGCACTTGTGTCATGCAGATATTTGGCTTCATTTTTCCTCACTAGATGGGATTGTTTGGAATGGGATTCAGAAAAACACTGCTGCCCTGTCTGGCATGTTATACGACAGCTAGGGTGTATGGCAGGTTTGTCTAATGTTATACGACAGCTAGGGTGTATGGCAGGTTTGTCTAATGTTATACGACAGCTAGGGTGTATGGCAGGTTCGTCTAATGTTATACGACAGCTAGGGTGTATGGCAGGTTCGTCTAATGTTATACGACAGCTAGGGTGTATGGCAGGTTTGTCTAATGTTATACGACAGCTAGGGTGTATGGCAGGTTCGTCTAATGTTATACGACAGCTAGGGTGTATGGCAGGTTTGTCTAATGTTATACGACAGCTAGGGTGTATGGCAGGTTCGTCTAATGTTATACGACAGCTAGGGTGTATGGCAGGTTTGTCTAATGTTATACGACAGCTAGGGTGTATGGCAGGTTTGTCTAATGTTATACGACAGCTAGGGTGTATGGCAGGTTTGTCTAATGTTATACGACAGCTAGGGTGTATGGCAGGTTTGTCTAATGTTATACGACAGCTAGGGTGTATGGCAGGTTCGTCTAATGTTATACGACAGCTAGGGTGTATGGCAGGTTCGTCTAATGTTATACGACAGCTAGGGTGTATGGCAGGTTTGTCTAATGTTATACGACAGCTAGGGTGTATGGCAGGTTCGTCTAATGTTATACGACAGCTAGGGTGTATGGCAGGTTTGTCTAATGTTATACGACAGCTAGGGTGTATGGCAGGTTTGTCTAATGTTATACGACAGCTAGGGTGTATGGCAGGTTTGTCTAATGTTATACGACAGCTAGGGTGTATGGCAGGTTTGTCTAATGTTATACGACAGCTAGGGTGTATGGCAGGTTCGTCTAATGTTATACGACAGCTAGGGTGTATGGCAGGTTTGTCTAATGTTATACGACAGCTAGGGTGTATGGCAGGTTCGTCTAATGTTATACGACAGCTAGGGTGTATGGCAGGTTTGTCTAATGTTATACGACAGCTAGGGTGTATGGCAGGTTTGTCTAATGTTATACGACAGCTAGGGTGTATGGCAGGTTTGTCTAATGTTATACGACAGCTAGGGTGTATGGCAGGTTCGTCTAATGTTATACGACAGCTAGGGTGTATGGCAGGTTCGTCTAATGTTATACGACAGCTAGGGTGTATGGCAGGTTTGTCTAATGTTATACGACAGCTAGGGTGTATGGCAGGTTTGTCTAATGTTATACGACAGCTAGGGTGTATGGCAGGTTCGTCTAATGTTATACGACAGCTAGGGTGTATGGCAGGTTTGTCTAATGTTATACGACAGCTAGGGTGTATGGCAGGTTTGTCTAATGTTATACGACAGCTAGGGTGTATGGCAGGTTTGTCTAATGTTATACGACAGCTAGGGTGTATGGCAGGTTCGTCTAATGTTATACGACAGCTAGGGTGTATGGCAGGTTCGTCTAATGTTATACGACAGCTAGGGTGTATGGCAGGTTTGTCTAATGTTATACGACAGCTAGGGTGTATGGCAGGTTTGTCTAATGTTATACGACAGCTAGGGTGTATGGCAGGTTTGTCTAATGTTATACGACAGCTAGGGTGTATGGCAGGTTCGTCTAATGTTATACGACAGCTAGGGTGTATGGCAGGTTCGTCTAATGTTATACGACAGCTAGGGTGTATGGCAGGTTCGTCTAATGTTATACGACAGCTAGGGTGTATGGCAGGTTCGTCTAATGTTATACGACAGCTAGGGTGTATGGCAGGTTTGTCTAATGTTATACGACAGCTAGGGTGTATGGCAGGTTTGTCTAATGTTATACGACAGCTAGGGTGTATGGCAGGTTTGTCTAATGTTATACGACAGCTAGGGTGTATGGCAGGTTTGTCTAATGTTATACGACAGCTAGGGTGTATGGCAGGTTCGTCTAATGTTATACGACAGCTAGGGTGTATGGCAGGTTCGTCTAATGTTATACGACAGCTAGGGTGTATGGCAGGTTTGTCTAATGTTATACGACAGCTAGGGTGTATGGCAGGTTTGTCTAATGTTATACGACAGCTAGGGTGTATGGCAGGTTTGTCTAATGTTATACGACAGCTAGGGTGTATGGCAGGTTCGTCTAATGTTATACGACAGCTAGGGTGTATGGCAGGTTCGTCTAATGTTATACGACAGCTAGGGTGTATGGCAGGTTCGTCTAATGTTATACGACAGCTAGGGTGTATGGCAGGTTCGTCTAATGTTATACGACAGCTAGGGTGTATGGCAGGTTTGTCTAATGTTATACGACAGCTAGGGTGTATGGCAGGTTTGTCTAATGTTATACGACAGCTAGGGTGTATGGCAGGTTTGTCTAATGTTATACGACAGCTAGGGTGTATGGCAGGTTCGTCTAATGTTATACGACAGCTAGGGTGTATGGCAGGTTTGTCTAATGTTATACGACAGCTAGGGTGTATGGCAGGTTCGTCTAATGTTATACGACAGCTAGGGTGTATGGCAGGTTTGTCTAATGTTATACGACAGCTAGGGTGTATGGCAGGTTCGTCTAATGTTATACGACAGCTAGGGTGTATGGCAGGTTCGTCTAATGTTATACGACAGCTAGGGTGTATGGCAGGTTCGTCTAATGTTATACGACAGCTAGGGTGTATGGCAGGTTTGTCTAATGTTATACGACAGCTAGGGTGTATGGCAGGTTTGTCTAATGTTATACGACAGCTAGGGTGTATGGCAGGTTTGTCTAATGTTATACGACAGCTAGGGTGTATGGCAGGTTTGTCTAATGTTATACGACAGCTAGGGTGTATGGCAGGTTCGTCTAATGTTATACGACAGCTAGGGTGTATGGCAGGTTCGTCTAATGTTATACGACAGCTAGGGTGTATGGCAGGTTTGTCTAATGTTATACGACAGCTAGGGTGTATGGCAGGTTCGTCTAATGTTATACGACAGCTAGGGTGTATGGCAGGTTTGTCTAATGTTATACGACAGCTAGGGTGTATGGCAGGTTTGTCTAATGTTATACGACAGCTAGGGTGTATGGCAGGTTTGTCTAATGTTATACGACAGCTAGGGTGTATGGCAGGTTCGTCTAATGTTATACGACAGCTAGGGTGTATGGCAGGTTTGTCTAATGTTATACGACAGCTAGGGTGTATGGCAGGTTCGTCTAATGTTATACGACAGCTAGGGTGTATGGCAGGTTCGTCTAATGTTATACGACAGCTAGGGTGTATGGCAGGTTTGTCTAATGTTATACGACAGCTAGGGTGTATGGCAGGTTTGTCTAATGTTATACGACAGCTAGGGTGTATGGCAGGTTTGTCTAATGTTATACGACAGCTAGGGTGTATGGCAGGTTTGTCTAATGTTATACGACAGCTAGGGTGTATGGCAGGTTCGTCTAATGTTATACGACAGCTAGGGTGTATGGCAGGTTCGTCTAATGTTATACGACAGCTAGGGTGTATGGCAGGTTTGTCTAATGTTATACGACAGCTAGGGTGTATGGCAGGTTTGTCTAATGTTATACGACAGCTAGGGTGTATGGCAGGTTCGTCTAATGTTATACGACAGCTAGGGTGTATGGCAGGTTCGTCTAATGTTATACGACAGCTAGGGTGTATGGCAGGTTCGTCTAATGTTATACGACAGCTAGGGTGTATGGCAGGTTCGTCTAATGTTATACGACAGCTAGGGTGTATGGCAGGTTTGTCTAATGTTATACGACAGCTAGGGTGTATGGCAGGTTTGTCTAATGTTATACGACAGCTAGGGTGTATGGCAGGTTTGTCTAATGTTATACGACAGCTAGGGTGTATGGCAGGTTCGTCTAATGTTATACGACAGCTAGGGTGTATGGCAGGTTTGTCTAATGTTATACGACAGCTAGGGTGTATGGCAGGTTCGTCTAATGTTATACGACAGCTAGGGTGTATGGCAGGTTTGTCTAATGTTATACGACAGCTAGGGTGTATGGCAGGTTCGTCTAATGTTATACGACAGCTAGGGTGTATGGCAGGTTCGTCTAATGTTATACGACAGCTAGGGTGTATGGCAGGTTTGTCTAATGTTATACGACAGCTAGGGTGTATGGCAGGTTCGTCTAATGTTATACGACAGCTAGGGTGTATGGCAGGTTCGTCTAATGTTATACGACAGCTAGGGTGTATGGCAGGTTCGTCTAATGTTATACGACAGCTAGGGTGTATGGCAGGTTTGTCTAATGTTATACGACAGCTAGGGTGTATGGCAGGTTCGTCTAATGTTATACGACAGCTAGGGTGTATGGCAGGTTCGTCTAATGTTATACGACAGCTAGGGTGTATGGCAGGTTTGTCTAATGTTATACGACAGCTAGGGTGTATGGCAGGTTTGTCTAATGTTATACGACAGCTAGGGTGTATGGCAGGTTTGTCTAATGTTATACGACAGCTAGGGTGTATGGCAGGTTCGTCTAATGTTATACGACAGCTAGGGTGTATGGCAGGTTCGTCTAATGTTATACGACAGCTAGGGTGTATGGCAGGTTTGTCTAATGTTATACGACAGCTAGGGTGTATGGCAGGTTCGTCTAATGTTATACGACAGCTAGGGTGTATGGCAGGTTTGTCTAATGTTATACGACAGCTAGGGTGTATGGCAGGTTTGTCTAATGTTATACGACAGCTAGGGTGTATGGCAGGTTTGTCTAATGTTATACGACAGCTAGGGTGTATGGCAGGTTCGTCTAATGTTATACGACAGCTAGGGTGTATGGCAGGTTTGTCTAATGTTATACGACAGCTAGGGTGTATGGCAGGTTTGTCTAATGTTATACGACAGCTAGGGTGTATGGCAGGTTCGTCTAATGTTATACGACAGCTAGGGTGTATGGCAGGTTCGTCTAATGTTATACGACAGCTAGGGTGTATGGCAGGTTCGTCTAATGTTATACGACAGCTAGGGTGTATGGCAGGTTTGTCTAATGTTATACGACAGCTAGGGTGTATGGCAGGTTCGTCTAATGTTATACGACAGCTAGGGTGTATGGCAGGTTCGTCTAATGTTATACGACAGCTAGGGTGTATGGCAGGTTTGTCTAATGTTATACGACAGCTAGGGTGTATGGCAGGTTCGTCTAATGTCCGTCTGTGGATATGCATGGATGTATTTTTGCTTGTGTGTTTGTGTGTCTGCTTGCTTGTGTGTGTGTATATATATATATGTGTGTGTGTGTGTGTGTACATGTTTGCATATGTATGTGTCTGATATGTGTGTGTGTGTGTAGTAATAATAATAATAATAATAATAATAATAATAATAATAATAATAATAATAATAATAATGCTGAATCCCAAATCAATGGGCAGCTGTCCAGATCTTCAGCATAGTGCCTAACGGGATGGTTTGGGGATTTAGATTTAGCATGGGGTTTGGGATATGTGAAACACGTACTGCTCAAAGCAGTTCTACACACTCCCTTCCCCCTGGTCTGCCTGTGAGGTAATGCAGTCTCTGTTGCTAGGCGGAGCATTGGGCTTAGAAAGAACACTAACTCACCCTAGAGGTGTTTCTGTGAGGCTTATCAATCCTATATTAAGACTCCATTGATGTATTTATAAATATTCCATGGACTGACTGAGAATGCCTTCCGTGGGTCACTACATCAACTATACTGGAGAAAGTGGCTGCAGGACCTATTTGTAGGTTATGAATGCTGTTATGAATGTGTAAAAAACATGTTCAAATCAAATCAAATTGTATTGGTCACATACACATATTTAGCAGATGTTATTGCGAGTGAAATGAAATGCTTGTGTTCCTAGCACCAACAGTGCAGTAGTATCTAACAATTCACAACAATACACAAATCTAAAAGTAAAATAATGGAATTAAGAAATATTTAAATATAAATATTAGGACGAGCAATGTCGGAACAGTTCCAGGTTTATGAACGCACTGGTAGTGTTGAAGTCAGAATGTTGTTATACATGTGTTGCGTTTAGTTCCAGGTCTGTTCCGTTGACATCCCAGCTGTGTTGTCCTGTGTGAACTGTGATTTAATGTGACATGTTAGCACAGCACCCCACCCTCTTAAGGGTGGCCTGGACACAATAAAGCTTGTTCATATGTACCGACCATCCCCTGAGTCGACCCCCGGGATTCAATATGACACACACAACAACTTAATATACTCTAAAATGTCTGGTAATCCTGCTAACCTCAGTAACCTGAGGTGTAGTGCTCAGAGGGTGATAGTTCTTCAAGTCACAGTGAAACGTGAATCACTTTAGCTGACGTTACTGCGCAATGCTAAGCTAGCATGTAAACTACCCTAATGTTACCATGTAGGCCTCAGCATTTGACTGGTAAACTACTTTAGACTGTGCAACCATTATTTGACGTGGCAGAGCAGTGGGAGGGGGAAGGTTAGTCCATTTACATTCGTTTGTTTGCATTTTCTTCAACAATACCACAGAAAAAAAGTTATACATCAAGCTCTTTCCTTACAGTTACATATTACAGTATATTCCATATAGTCCTACGCATTGCTTTGCTATTATCATACATATCTACTATATATACAGTATATCTATAAGTATTACATGTATTATTATTATTCTACAGAGTGGTGATGGATCAGTGGAGCCTGAGAACTAATAACAGAGCTGCTGCCGCTAAATTAGCCCTTTTCCTAGAACAGCGATTTCCCAATAAAATGCTTGAGTTAATGGACACCTGTCTGTGACTGCTGACCCTGGGTCTGTTGAAAGGGGTCGTATTGTCCTCTGGCCCTTCAGCAGCATGGCGTCAGGTGCACTTGAGCAGAGTGCACACACAGACACACTAATACACACACACACACCTGCTACTCCTAGTCTGTCGATAAGCCCCAATGGGCAATGTGTGGCCAAATGGAGACACCACCAGTGTCCCAGTGTCAATGGGTTTCCCACTGAGCATTACTCAAACACAAAGACACACACACACAAAGACACACACACAAAGAACCATACACACACACACACACACACACACACACACACACACACGTAAGCTGCACACCAATCTGCCTGTCAATGAGGCTCATAAATCAAGGTATTGTGGAGGTGTTGGCTTCCAAGAGGAGTGAATACAGGCCTCATTAGAACGCTTCTCAGGGGCAGGTGTCTGGTCTTTCTCAGCCAAACTACAGCTGCATGGGGAACAGGACCAATTAGGGTACAGTGAATAACTCTTAAGATTAAAATGAAATATATTGTTTTTACATTTGTCAAATTACTATTTGCAATAGAAGAACATCCTGAAACAAGATGGAATTCCTTAACTCTCTCTGTAAGTACTCCAAATGTAACCTTCCATAAATAGACTGTCTGTAGTGGCAAAGTGAGTAAACTGAAGGTTATCTATGACTATAACAGATAAACAATCCAAACCTTATTTTACCTCATGACATACGTTAGTAGACAGTATGGGGCTATTTTTCTCTGGAACAGCCCCTGGGTGTTCTTTCCAGGAAGTAGCTAGTTCTGCTCTCCTCTTTCATCATTAGTCTGTTCCAGGAAGTAGCTAGTTCTATTCTCCTCTTTCATCATTAGTCTGTTCCAGGAAGTAGCTAGTTCTACTCTCCTCTTTCATCGTCAGTCTTTTCCAGGAAGTAGCTAGTGCTACTGTCCAGTTTCATCATCAGTCTGTTCCAGGAAGTAGCTAGTTCTACTGTCCAGTTTCATCATCAGTATGTTCCAGGAAGTAGCTAGTTATACTCTCCTCTTTCATCGTCAGTCTGTTCCAGGAAGTAGCTAGTTCTACTGTCCAGTTTCATCATCAGTATGTTCCAGGAAGTAGCTAGTTCTACTGTCCAATTTCATCATCAGTATGTTCCAGGAAGTAGCTAGTTCTACTGTCCAGTTTCATCATCAGTATGTTCCAGGAAGTAGCTAGTTCTACTGTCCATTTTCATCATCAGTATGTTCCAGGAAGAAGAACCACACAGAGCTGAACAGTGTATCTCTCAAACCAGTCCACGCAGACCCCTAGCTTATTTCAACATTGCCCACTTGATTCACCTGATTAAACTGATTCAACTGATTCAACTGATTCAACTGATTCACCTGATTCAACTGATTCAACTGATTTATCTGATTCAACTGATTCAACTGGTTAAGGGCTTGGTGATTAGCTTAGTTGACTGGTTGACTAAGGTGTGCTTCAGTTGGTATAAATCAGATATGTGGAATGGCTGAATGTCACCAAGGACTGGTCAGAGAAGAAGGGTTTTAAATGTGACAGGTGTTTATAGGGCTGTGGTATCTAGTTAAACTCATGATCTATGATTTATAGAAGAGACTATCTGGTGTGGTGACCATCTGGTTGTTGATGCCATAACACTGACTTTGACCTTGTGTGTGTGACCACCGTGTGAGTGTGTGTGTGTGTGTCTGTGATTGTGTCTGTCTATGTGTGAGTGTATGTGTGTGTGTGTGTGTGTGTGTGTGTGAGAGCATGTGTGTGTGTGTGTCTGTCTGTGTGTGTGTGTGTGTGTGTGTGTGTGTGTGTGTGTGTGTGTGTGTGTGAGAGTATGTGTGTGTGTGTGTGTGTGTCTGTCTGTGTGTGTGTGTGTGTGTGAGTGTGTGTGTGTGTGTGAGTAACCGATATGAGGTCAGATTTAGCTCAGTAGTTGACGTCTCTGGCTAACCAGCCGTGGTGGAAATGTCAAAGTTGTAATAGAGCCTTTACAGAGAGGAGATGGGTATGTAGGACATACACCGTGTGTAGGGACACTGTGTGGTTTGTGAAAACACTGTGTTGTCATCTCCTAGTCTGTGAGTTGGTTGTTACCTAATGATGCTTACCTTATCTGTTTATATGGTCCTGCTTGCTGTGTTGTCATTATATATTGTCCTTCATGTTCAAATCAATAAGAATGAGATTTTTTCAATTGTATATTATTATTTACCTCCTGTGTCACGATCTCATCTAAAAATAAACAACATTTTGTTCCTGCAGCAAGTGATTGTGCGTGCCTTTATAGGCTGCAGTGTTAAACTGTGGCCAGTTGAGATCTCTGGAAAGTGGCCCACTTTCTGCCCATCTCTGAGGACCTACGCCTCACTGAGCAAAGAACTGTTTTGGGACAGGCATTCTCTCTGGCCACCCCCACTAGTATTGTTCAGGACTCAGCCAGCAGTGTACAGCACAAACTGTCCTCTACAGCACAAACTGTCCTCAGACAACTCTGCCAAAGGACAGACTAAAGGGACTTTTCTGACGTGCAAACAGGTATTTCATTTCAGAATTGGTTAAAATTAGGTTACAGTTAAGGTTAGGGTAAAGGTAAGGGTCAGTTTTAGCTGTTGGCTAGTTGGTTTGCTAGTCAGAAAAGTCCATTTAATCTCACCCCTTTGCCAAGGCCTTTAGGGTTAGAGAGCTGCACTTCAAAACAATGATGTTTACAATCTACTTCCTGTTGAACTATTGACCCCTGCTGCCATCTTTGACCAGCTC